>NW_026921088.1:0-18083 GCF_032062105.1 Saccostrea cuccullata
GAAGTGGATTATAAAAATACAAACAAAGCACGGTCATGTTCCAGGAACAAGACGCTCGCCATGTAGGCGATCAAATTTTCATTTCTTCATCGCCCACTTGAAATTTTAATCCCATTGGCGAGTGGGCGAGTGGTGAACCACAACCCTGAATTAAATTTGAAAACGCATAGTGTTCATAATTACGATTTGGTTTTAGCACTACATACCCCTCTTCTAAGCTAGAAAATTGCATCACAAATCCTGGGTATGGATTGTATGGAAGCCTGGACATGCTGAACAGCTGCTTCATTAGAAGTCGAAACTTTGCCTGAACTTCTGTCTCTTCTAGGTACGCAAGGAAAACTCTCATCTGTTCTGTGTTAAAATCGGGGGTAGGAGGGTTATAGCCTCGAGGTCGTGCAATCTCCTAAAATCAAAATGACACCACCTCCACAGCTACACTTCAGGTTCAATGTACAAGTTCCGTTTCTTGTTCTCCATCCTTTACAAAACCAGGGGACATACTAAAGACCTGATATACTGACCTGATGGAAATTTTTATCAATGTGGAATTTCCCGATCTATTTTTAGATCAATGTAGAGGAAATAAATCCTTGTATTTACCTGGAACGTCACGTGCAGGTCAATACAACGTAGTATTTTTCTAACATAGTTGGATCTCAGCCAATCAGAGAGATGGAAATTATTCAATCATATAATAACAAAAAATAATGATAAAGACAGAAAAGACAGAGATTTTATAAGTTTTTATTTCCATCAGGTCAATAAAAATTATCAGGTCAATACATTTTCCTAGGTTATGCTCGTTCCCCATAATTATACCAATATTTTTTAACATAATTATACCTAATATATCTGTCTTATACCCCAGTAATATAAGAATAACCAAAAAGTTAAGATAAACACAGAAAACAGAGAGATATTAATTTTTTTTCATCAGGTCAATATCAGGTCTTTAGTATATCAGGTCTTAAGTATCTTCCCAAAACCAGGGGTTGACAAATATATTTTTAAGGCACTTGTCCATGAGCAAGTACATTGTCAAAATTCACTTGCCCTACTTGAATTTTTGCTAGCCCGATAATACTGTATTTATAAATATTTCATAAAAAGAAGTAGAAAAATACTGAGTAGATCATGCAAGCCTCAATGCCCAGCTTTAAAATGATCTATGGCTTACGTATTGATTTTATTTTTGATAAGTCACTTGTCCACAGAAAAGTGGCTGATAAAATTTCACTTGCCCACCCCTAAAATTAACTAGCCCTGGGTTTCGGGCAATGGGATTTGTCATCCAATGCAAAACGGAAAGAATATTTTTCATCAAGCAATATAGCAACAAATAATACAGCATATACATATTGCAAAGGCTTGAGAGTTTATTCTACATTTCCTAGAGTGTTCTAATTTAATTTTAAATTCTTATTTTTAAAATATCAATCTCCCTTCTTTTTTCTTAGCTAAAGGTCAGATTTTTAAAACTGATATGCAGTTATGAAAATGGATAATACCCCCCCTTTTTTTAAATAAAAAAAAGTAAGAGTGTATAATACCTCGTAAATATAAAATTTCCGCGTCAAACAGATCTATATGTCGTTATATGCAAGCAGATTGTACTTTTTCTCACGTTTAAAGAATGGCCCTATTCGGTATAATAAAAATACACAAGGTAAGAAACAAAAGTTGTAAACAAACGGGGGTTCCCCACTTCGAGACAGATTTCCAAGGTAATAACTGTGTTACCTATCATAATTTTGCGAACACTTTGTCTGAGAGATGTTCTTTTACTAGTCTCTTAAACCTAAACCCCGCCATTGATGGTTAATATGCCGTAATCGGACGATTTATGAATCGGATACATAAAATTTTCTCCATTCGCAGCGTTGGAGGAGGTTTTGGAGCTGCTTTTCTGTTTCGCCTTATCTGATTGGTTAATTGTAATACAGTTTAAATATCTAACAGCTTATCTGATTGGTTAATTGTAATACAGTTTAAATATCTAACCGCGTGACGTTACATTCAAATTTGTACAAATTAAAGTCATTTTGTTAGGACAATCATCTTTTTTTCTTGCATCAAATGAATGAAAATTAAATTATAAGCAATGAAATTAATAGCTACCCATTTTATACGGTATAAACTGGGTTAAAACAGTTTACGCTTTTTTATAAACCGCTTCGCGGTTTATAAAGCGTAAACTGCCCCAACCCAGTTTATACCGTATAAAATGGGTAGCTATTAAATTCATTCCTTAAATAAACATCAGCTGCTCCAACTAAGCTAGCCTGGCTTGTAAACAGCATAGGTGTTGTATTATTTGAGGTGTAGTCTGTCAAATACTGATCAAGTGGAGCTTATACTAAAACGGTCTCTGAAGAGACTTGACCCCGAATGTCTATGTAAACTCTGAATAAAAAAAAATAATTAAACTTTGTAATTTTCAATCTTTGTCTTTTTATTGCCTGTTTTAGTAAATGCTACATGTTATCTTGTTTTGTTTGAAACAGTTGATGGTCAATATTGATAAAGTAGAAGTTAGAACAGAAAAACTTCCAGTATTACTTTATCAAGAGCAACAAAAAATGAGTTATCCCTCTATCAGATGTAAGCAAACAAAGGTTTTAAGCGAAATTCATCAGGAATTTTAAGTTTTGTTGTACCTGTGTTCTGATTTACATTTTTGATTGCCCCTCTGCATTATTTCAAATTGAAAAACGTATAAATTTGTTTGATTCTGTAGATGACCATTTCTAATTCTAATATTGGCATTTGTCTTAAAAATCTGGGTATGAATAAATCTGGTTCTTTAAAATAAGAGTGAAAATTCAAAATATGTGTATTTTACAATAGTCAGCTTTAAATTAGGCTTTAATAAGATATGTATATTTAATAAATATATTATCTATCTACAGAAACTGTAGCGTCATGGTTTTATGTATAATCTTTCACCATAGACCAAAATATAAAATCATAACGCTGTACAGTTTCTGCAGCTATCAGGGGTCCCGAGTCAACATGTCAATGTGTTTATACTCAGTACCCAGAACATTGAATGTTATGCAGCAATAAGTTGCAGCAAACGAGGTCATTATAATTACATGTATATAAACATATCAACCGTAGAGAAAATACGTCTTTACTTTTTCGTGTTGAGGGAACAAAATAAGCTGGAGTTGGTGTAAGTCACGTAAGTATTCCATTAAGATTTGCAAAAGAAAATAGAGTGAAGTGAGGCGACCATTGAATTGACCGATATGTCTTATATCTAGTGAGGGTCAATTGGTTTAAGGCCGAAAATACACGTCCAGTGTACAAATACGCACTGCCCTAGGAGCATATATCTAGTTCTATGGTATCTCCGGGCTTCGTTAAAATATTGGTTTTAATCCAGTGGTAAATTATTCGAACAATTGGTAAATATGTACAATCATGTAGATTAGAATTGAAATGAAAATCTTTAGCTCGTGAAGTAATTATTAGATAGATGCTTGCTTTTAAAAGTAGGTCATGAGCTGGAAAGTGAAAGTACATGTATTAAAGGTAACAAAATGATCTCTCATATAATATTCTGAAGAAAAGGCGTTTTCTTTCTTTGTTGACTTATTCTGAATAGATTTATGAATTAAAAGTCTATGATAACAGGATAAGGCTATTAATGAAAAAGTGGGTTAAAGAATACCATTTTCAATGAACTTGTAGGAGATACGCATGAATTCCATTATTCTCTATCGATAAGTTGATGGCTCCGACTCGAGGGGGAGTATTAAAACAAGCCATCAACTTCTCAATTAAGAAATGAATTTAATTTTTGAAGATTCATGAGGTTATGAACTACGACGCTTCACGCCGGTGCATATTTCAAGAAGCGCGTTGGCGCTTCTTGATAAATATGCCGGTGTGAAGCGTGGTAGTTCATATACCTCATTAATCTTCAAAAATTAAATTCATTTCTTATATTTACATTATTTTTCTTATGACTTGCCATAAATTTACGCCATTAAACTGTCATTTTTAAAGCAAAAGTGTGCACTACATTTTTTGACGTCAAGTGCAGTATTCTGACTTTACAATGGAGATATTCATGCTTATTCGTGGTATATATGTAATGTAGTTCATGAGAAAATGAACTGCATTTTATTTTGTAAAGAATCATAGGGGTAATTTATTGGAAATGTAAATATTAGAGAATAGAATTCCATTTTTGAAGTCAATGCTCAAAACTTGACTCAAAATGTGAACCTTACCAATTTTAAGCTAAGGAAATTAAACTAATCTTATCTTTCTTTTAAATTTTGTAGGGATATTAGTCCACAAGTCAGTCAGTTTTGACGATGAGTAATATAACAGATTACAATGAGGTTTGTAAGACGTACGACAAGGGAAGACGAGCAGCGGGCGCCTTTGTCCTTAAATCCCTAATGGAGAATTTTACTGGAAAGAGCATTCATGTAAGCTATATGTTTAAAGACTAGATTTGGATGTTTTGTAATGTTAATATAATTACCTTCAAAACGAACTTTTCGATAGAAAAGTTAAAGTCATCACGTTTACCACAGAGCTTTGTTGTTAGGTTACCATCAACGTCTTTTTTGAGTAAATTATCAAGTACGAAAAAGATGTGTCAGACTAGTGATATTTTTAATATCAAGCTCAAAAGGACATATCGTGTCGATATACGAATGGAATTAACTATTGTTAATTTAAAATACGTCTTCCGTATATCTTAAATGTCAAGTACTAGTTGAAGGCACGGTTAGTGTTTTCTTTTTCTCGTGTGTAAGATTTTGAACAAAATCTGCTTCATATGAATTCAAAAATAAGCCAATCTTCAAGCTTCTGCACTGGCTAAATAGTAGAAAATTTACTCAATTTTTAAGTCCAGCACATACGCAAACTCGCCCTCACATACTTTTACAGACAAACAGGTATGGTACGCAAGTACATGTACTCGCATATACGTGCACCCCTCTTTTAAATTTGGAAATGACCATAAACAGTCTTTGAAACGTTCCATTACCCTACGTGAACGCTGAGCAAGAGCAAGAAAAAAAGACCGTTGAGCAAACACAAATAAGGATTAATTTGAAGTCAGGAGTTATCTGCAGTATGTAATAAACCCTGAATGTATTCACATTTACAGGACATGGATATTCTGGACGCTGGCTGTGGGACAGGTAATTATGCGAGTTATTTCCTGGACCAAGAACCCCGCAGCTTGACTCTTGTTGACGCCAGTGAAGGGATGCTTAGCGTAGCCAGATGGAAATTACAATCCCAAAATCTGAAGTCCAAGCTTAGCTTCCAAACAGGAGTGCTTCCTATTATTCCTTTTGAAGATAATTCTTTTGACAGCGTTATGATAAATATGGTACTTAAAATAATTTTTTGCATCCTTGCATTTGTACCTCAAATTGATGCCTTATGTATTCAAAACACTAAACAATTGCTCAACTTTTGAAAGAAATTGAAGCTACTAGTACTGCGGTATTTCATATTATTCTTCCAGTTACCGTATTTGGAGACATGTTATCACTCTTTGTAATCTTTTCCAAGACTGTAGTCTTCTATCTCAGTAACACAAAAGTCATGAATATTAAACTTAATAATCCTCAAAACATCGATATATTCTCCATTAGTATAAAATACTCCTCTTCTATGATTTATTAGGTACTACATCATTTAGAGATAAATCCTGATGGGAAAACGTATCCAAACACAGCAAAAACGATGAAAGAAGTTTTTCGAGTTTTAAAACCAAGAGGCGTGTTGACTGTTACCACTGCAACTCCTGAGCAAGTAGAGGCCCACTGGTTTGGTCATTTGGTTCCAGGGCCATTGAAACAATACGCCAAGAAATTCCCATATCATAAGCAGATGAAGGACATATTGACCGAGGCGGGGCTAACACTGAAGGCGGCTCTCAACACGTTAACTACAGATTATCACCCCGGACACAGTAACTTGGAGGGACCGTTACAAGAAGATTGGAGGAAGGATTTGTCATTTTGGGACACGTGCTCTGAGACCGAAATTCAAGACATGATACAGAGAGTGCAGAAAATGAAGGAGGAAGGAACTCTGCGTGACTTTTATGACACTCACGAGAAAACTCACATATACGGGGCATTGCAGATCCTTGCCGCACAAAAATAAATGTTTGAGTTGAGCTACTTGTAATAATTTGTCGATGAGCATGCATTATAATATACTCTGAAAAAAAGTGAATTAATTGGCATATTGTATAATAAATACACGATTTATATTTAAATTGTATTTGATTTATTTCAGTTTTGAAAATCACAGAAATCCCAAATTACCAACTTAATTGGGGAACAACTAGATTTACTTTATTAGGAATAAACTTTGATGTTGACTTAGAAAAAGTGCCTGAAATAAATTACCAACCAAAGCTAGTGCAAATCAAATCTATTCTTTGACAATGGGGAAAAAGGTTTTTAACACCAATAGGAAAAATCACTGTTATAAAGAACTTGGCTTTACCAATATTAAATCATTTACTAACGTCAATCCCAAATCCATCTAATTTTTATTGTAAAGAATTAGAAAAACTTTTTTCTCATTCGTATGGAATAGTTCAACACACAGTGTTAAGAAAGATGTCATCGTTAAAAGCTATGAAAATGGAGGAATGAAAATGATAAATTTAAATGATTTCATTGCTTCTTTGAAATTATTTTGGATTAGACATCTGGTTTATACAAATAAAGGGTGGGAAAATTTCATAAAAAATATGAATATTTATAAATTTACATCCTGTGGAATTGAATACATCACTCAACTTATAAAAAACTTTAAAAATAAATTCTGGATTGATGTGTTCAAGTCCTGGATTGATTTGTATAAAATCTGTAGTAATTCTGATGTAAATGTGGACTGTCCATTGTTTTATAACCCTAATATCCATATTGGAAAGAAAACCTTTTATAGTAAAAAACTTTTTGACAAGAATATTAGATATATTAATGATATCATTGGAGTAGATGGTATTTTTTACAGTTATGAATGCTTTTGCAATGCTTATCAAGATGTAAATATTAATTTTTTAGAATATTCTAGTTTAATACATGCAGCTAAAGCTTGGATAAAGAGGAGCAATCTCGAGAAAAATTTACAAAAATCAGAAAATCCTCTTATTACGTCTAGTTTTTATCTGGTATCAAACTGTAAAAAATCAAAAAATTTCTATGAAATTCTAATTCAAAACTCTTCTATAACAGCTGGTTTTAAGAAGTGGATTGATTTATTTGAATTAGATAGCAAGGAATCCAAAATAATTCATAAATTACCATTTAAAATTACAAAAAACTGTAAACTGCAGTGGTTTCAGTACGGAATTCTGAATGAAATATTGGCAACTAATTCTTTTTTATTCAAAATCAGAAAGGTAGATTCTAAGCAGTGTAATTTTTGTCAAAGAGAAGTAGAGACAATTGAGCATATCCTGTGGGAATGTGACCTTGTACAATTACTCCTTGAAAATTTTGAATATCATCTCCAGCAGAAAAATCTCCAGTTGCCCATAACAAAAAAAAATATTTATTTTAGGCATTGAAGGAAAAAATAATGAAATTGCGAATATTATAATTTTATTGCTAAAATATTATATTTATACTTCTAGATGTACAAAAAAAACCTTTAAATGTGCAATCAGCGATATCACACTTGAATCAATTTTACCAAACACAAAAATATATATCATATAAAAATGGCGAAAAAGAAAAATTTGACACTCAATGGAACAGGTGGAACCAACTTTTTCTATAACTCTCTATCTATTCTCTCTCTCCACCTATCGCTCTCTCTCTTTATATGTAAAAATACACAATTCTGTAACAAAGATTTTTAATGTTTCTGTATGAAATGAATTGTGTTAGAAAATAAAATTTAAAAAAAAGAGAAAATCACAGAAACTTTTTTTTTTTTTTTAGATAATATGGACATACTGATCGAATGCGCACATTCACAGGACATTCTAAGGTTCATGTCTTGGATGACAACGATTTTCACAAACATCGGTAAAATGTGAAAGGGAATTGGGGTATTATTGTTGTGTCATATATTAAGAGTAGCAAGCAATGTGTAAGCGTGGGGGATGTGAACTTGTTTTTAAAATCAATGATTAAAAGTTCAGTTTGATGAATGCCGGGACAACAGTATAAAGCAAATATCCTATCAAAATGGGAATAACATAATTAATTCTTTTATTACAAATAATTCTGTATATCATATTCTCTTCATCTTCAAAGCAATTTTTTATATTTATTTAATCTACTTAGATTAAACTACCAGTAATTTTAAAAAATACTGGATTTCATTTCTGGAAGCGTAACTGTCGAGGGCCAGAATGAAGTGCTTACCGGGGAAGTTTTACGTGGTTTCAGATGATGACAGAAGAATTCAGCAATCTGATATTGCTGGCACTGCAGGCAGGAATTCACTTACTTATTATGAATTAAAAATGGGACTGTGCAGTGCTAGATCTTTAATATGTAACACCACACCTAGAAAACGTCAAGAAAACTCTCTGTTTAGTTGTATATCGGAAGGAAGCAGGTATACACAAACATGTAAATGCTCAAACAATTCTATGTATTTGGATGATAGCATCACTTTTGTCAGGAAGTCGATTAATGAAAGGGGTACTTGAGGTAGGCTTGTATGACTTTTTCATATAATCTGAAAATAAATATGATAGACAATCTCAGCATATGATAAACGCAGACAGAAATATCCATAAGGCATATAGTAAATAAAGAACACTTAAATCAAAAGTGGGAAATAATGATTGCTTTTTAAAAAATGTTCTAGAATGATAGAAGTCTATAACAATTTAGAAAAGGTTGCAGAAAGCGGCGAATAGTGTATGGTATGAAGTATTTCTCATTTAATATGTATTTATTGATTTCGAAAATTATATGAAAAATTCCAGAATATGGACCATGAAGACAAAAAGGCGTTTGAAGCCAACGCCCGAGTTTTCTCTGGAGGTCTAAATAAACAACAAATCATCGATTACTACAATAATTGGGAAGATTACGAAATGGTAACTATACATTAAGAAATGTCTTAGAAATAAATTTTATTGTTCCACAGTGAAAAGGAAAAAAAGATTTCCCACTGGTACATTTAAGTTTTTTTTTTGAAATAGTTTCTTAAGTCACTTTCTAAATTCATGTAAGAAAAAAAAATGCGTGCTCCTTAAAACAGATTATATCAAGGTTCTCCATCGTTTTAGCACCTGCAGCCTGGTAGGTACAATGGACCACTGTATGCTGCTGAAGCCGCTGACCGAAGCTTTCTAAGCAGCAAAGATACGATTCAAATCATAGACGTGGCAGCAGGCACGGGCTTGGTAGCTGAAGAGGTAACATTAGGTCTTCTAATAACGGGGCGCAATTAGTGCCCATGGAAAATCCAACAAATTGTTGGATAGATAAATTGTTAATCAGAAATCAAGCATCTCTTTTAAATATAAATTTTGGAGTACTCGAGTGTACAATCAAAATGTTTTTTAATTCCAGATTGCAATGGCCAAGATATATATAAATTGACGACTTTCATTTTTTTTGTTAAAAAGGCAGCTGTTTCTGGTATCAAAACTCCGAGAAGTGTTGAAAAAAATGATGCTGTAGAGTTTGGTTTAAAAATCAGAGTGTCAAGTTTTAAGGTCTAATTTGAAACCCTTTACCCGTGTATGGTAATATCTCTATATGAGTGAAAAATTGTCGAATGGGACGTAAAACACATGCAAACAATAAATCAAATGTTAAACTTTATTCTTCCAGTGAGTTTAGTCCCGATTAAATAATCTTTCGTTAATGTGGGCATTCTTCTCAATTAAAAAAAGCTGAACTTGTTTGTCCATTAGAAAATTTTGTTTCGATGGGACAAGATTTGAGGGACTGTACAATATGATTTATTAATTCTTCCACACCTAGTTAACTATAGTAAAACAAATAATACGTTTAAGTATTTGGTCAGATGGTATCTCTAAATTGAAAACTTCTCTTTTTTCTCCAAATTTACAGTTGGTCAAGAAAGGTTTCAAACAAATACATGCTTTGGATCCAAGTGAAAACATGCTTCAAAAGGCACGGATGAAAAACATCTACCAGAAGTTTTTCTGTGAATTTCTTGATGAAGAGCCATCTCCAAACATCAGTAACGGTAAAGTACATAAACACAAACATTTCTTCAAACTGTCTAAATGGTATATTTAAATCTTGAATAAATGGGATGGACAAAAATGTTTATCTTTGTGACTGTATATAACTTTAAGGTACATATTCATGTGTCGTTTGTTCGGGAGGGTTTGGAAGTGGCCATATACCTTCAGGTGCACTACTAGAACTGATCCGAATCACAAAACCAGGTACACTATACAAATACAAACAATAATTCCAAAACATTCAGAAACTTTATACACTGTTATATTTTTAAAAGTAAAAGTTTAATACCAGTTTGCAAAACAATCATAAATAATTGGAAGGTTACTAATTCAAACCACATAATAAAATATATTGGTAGGTTAAGTTAAATGTAATATTCGATTTAGTATTCATATTGAATTTACAGGTGGAATGATAATTATCGTGATGAGGGAAGAATACTTAGATATAGAAGAGTACCGCGACAGCCTGGAACCTCTGATGGAGAAATATCAAAAGGACGGACTCTGGGTGTGTGTAGAGAGATCCATTGTCCATAAGTATTTCTGTGACAAAACAGGAGTCATTTCCCGCTTCCAAGTCAAACACAATTCTAAGTGAAGACCAGCACCAGGAATCGGCCTTTTACAGATACTCTGAAATTATTATTTCAAAAATACTAAAGAAATAAATTTAAAGCATGCCTTTTCTTGTCTGCGTCCTTTTATGAATATTTAACAAATTATGTCTCATATGTTTTTCTCTTTTTTTCTTTTGTGAAAATATAAGTAAACAAATATATTTATTAAACCAACCAAAAGATGGAATATTTGTTTTGTAGAACAGACTCGTACTAATATTACAAACTCTGGTTTAAGCCAAAAAAAGAAGAAAAAAGAACGTAATTTCATTTTATAAACTTTATTTCCAAAAATATTATGTCTGATAAATATTTCAATATCATTTTTTTTAATTGAAATTTCTGTTCCAACCTTATTGTAAATATTTTGTTAGTGATAAATGATTCTCATATCATTTTATTTCATGCCCCTCCAAATTCGGCGGTAAAAATTTTAAAAATCTATCCGTCGTCGTCCACGAAAAATATACCATAGGCTAAAACATTTAATCGGTTGTCTCTAAGGTAATTATGCCTTACAAGTATAATTCCTGTGACGAGACCATTTTTACTTTTTGATTTTGATCGTAGGGTCTATAGATATTTTATCTGAAACACTTGCCATAACTTATGAAAGATGATATTTAGTTTTTATTTACTTGTCTAATCCTTGAGATCTTTGTTTGGGTACCAACATTTTTTAACTTTATGAATGTTTAGTAAAAGGTTTTCGTAATTCAGTTATTTATTAAACTCGAAAGAATTATTTAAAATGACTTTATTCAAAAGTCTGTTTCTTTGTAACGTATCATTTTTTCTTCACTTTAAACAACCATTCCTCTCGAAAATAAAAAAAGGTATTAGATATCATAGACGACTGCTTCTTCAGTAATACTGAAACTTGGACATTTTCATTTCTTGTTACAAGACAACTACAGAAATGAGGAAAGTTCACAATGATCATTTTTAGACATTTAAAAGGATGCTAGAGTTTCTTATTACTTTGTACCAACATCGTTAATCGGCATTGGACGTTAGGGATAATTATATGCAATATGCCATAACTGTATTTTTTTCATATTGTTCCAATATCCAGTATCGAGTTAGAGACGTTCAGTTAGAGACACGTGGCAACATGTTTCGTTGGATATGTATTTCAAGTTTATTATTTGTGAATTTTGCCTCTGATGTATACGATGCAGGTAATTACAGCTTAAGTGAGTTTTAGAATTTTATGTTGGTTTTAAAAATTAAAGTAAAATATTTGCATATCTATTGCTCTCTCACACTATGAACATGTAGTCTTCAATTGCGTTTATTTAAGGAATGAATTTAATAGCTACCCATTTTATACGGTATAAACTGGGTTGGGGCAGTTTACGCTTTATAAACCGCCAAGCGGTTTATAAAAAAGCGTAAACTGTTCCAACCCAGTTTATACCGTATAAAATGGGTAGCTATTAAATTCATTGCTTATAATTTAATTTTCATTCATTTGATGTAAGAAAAAAAGATGATTGTTCTAACAAAATGACTTCAATTTGTACAAAATTTGAATGTAACGTCAGGCGGATTGATACGTTTTTGACGGAAGTCATTGTGACGTAGGCACATACGATATGAAGTAAAATTTTTATCCAATCAAATACAGCGTTACAACCAGAATTAAATATATCTTCCAATGACATTACATAATAGAGCTATCTGCTTTAGATCTATGATTATATGATTTTCACACAACATATTCATGTATATCGTATTTCAAATTGAAAATTGCAAATTTATGGGAAATGTCATTACTTCCAGAGTATGGAAGGGAATTACCGCCAAAAGTTTATGTATCTTGCTTTTATTCTTATTCTGCCTACTTCTTTATGCTTTGTTATTATTGTAATTATATGTCACTTTATTGTTTTCATATTCGTCTTTATTACATTTCACTTTGACTTTTATCATTCTTGATTTTGTCTTTACTTCTATGTTGCTTTATTCTTGTAAATTCATTCTACTTTCTTTTCATCTTAAACAGTTTCTTTAATAAATTATTAGCATTATCTCTCTACTACGAATGTTAATTCAATCACGCTAACAATGAAGCATATTCAATGAAGACGAATGGAAGTTGTCAAACCGTCAAAATTTAGTGCGGCATTATAACGCTAGGTGGCGTGGTGTTCGCTACGAGTGTTGGTAAAACTAGGTAAGCAAACCCGGGTCGGGTTATTTGAGATTCTCTAATACGCCTTAATTAATACTTTATCAATCGAACTTCAGAAGGCCGGATCCGATCTCCCGATCCAATGATGGAAACTCCATATTTATTTTCTCTGGGCACACAGGAATAACGGCTTCTTTTTTTCAGACACAACTTTATACTATAAGAACTATGTTCATTTAAAGTCCGACCCACTTTTTGTAAGAGTAAGGGTCAAATAAGTAAATGTACGTATAGTAGGAAGAAAATTTAAATTCGATTCTAAAGAAGAAATTGAATCTAACTCAAAACCCACCCCGCCCCCGAAATAGGATTTCATTGGCGCCGGAAGCTAATTGAAAGTTGGGGGGGGGGGGGGGAGTATATAAGAATTTTTTTAGACCTTCAAAAAAAAAACCCTGTCACACACACACACACACACCCTCACACACACACACACACACACACACAAAAAATCCATTTTCCAAAAACACAAAAATCCTATTTCGTGAGGAGGGGTGGGGTGGGGGTGGGTTGAAGGTTCGAACTCCAGTGCCAAAGTTTTTTTTCCCAAATACCACTACTTTCCCCATTTATACCTTTACTGCATCGTGTCCATGGAAAGTGGGGGGGGGGGGGCTAAAGCTACGCAGGAATGTTCATTGTCTATGTACTAAGTCTATCTTTGGAAAGAAGTGGGGGCTAACCCAACCCCCCCCCCTTCCCCGGTTCCGACGCCTATGTATTTTCAAGTTTGGACAATTTCCTGGGGTTTATTCCGCGCTTGTCAAGTTGTTTTCAGCCGGGTAGCTTGAATATTTATTCTCTTGTTGCCCCCCTCCCCACTTTCAAAAACGATGCTACGTCACTGTTCTCTAGCGTGAAAAATATAACTCTACTAAGTTATTTTTTGGATATTTGAATTACAGTTTAATTGTTATAAAAATGTTAAGGATTTTGAAACTAGTTAACCCTGATAAATTGGGTTGTTTTTCAGAACCTTCCACTGAACTGAACTTTATTTCACGACAGATAGTAAGTGCTGATGCGCGTGATTCTAGGGACAGGACTTTGCAAAGGAGTGAGGAGCGTTATGGGTAGGCAGGCGCGGATCCAGAATTTTTTCCAGTGGGGGGCAACCCAGTCAAGAAAAATCCAATCCCAGAAATTTCTTGACAAGCATAAAAAGAAGAAAATAACATAAACTTGCTCAAACGTCAAAATTCTATTTCATGGGGGGGGGGGGGGTAACTTTTTTTCCTTGTTTTAGTAACCTTGTTAATTCGAAGGGGTCCGACCCCCCCCCCCCCATCTAGATCCGCGCATGGAAGGCGAAGTCGGAACCAGACTACATGCACCCAGGCATACTAGAAACACCTCGGTCTTTTTTCCTGCGTTAATATTTTATACTAAAATAGCACTTTTCAATGAAGAAAGAAATATCTTTAGTCGGCACCGTGTTTGTCATCAACCGGGAGAGCTAAAAAAAAAATCTTTAAACTTGAAAATTCTATTTGGTGGTGATGAAAGGGGGGGGGGGGGTCGTCAACTTTTTTCAGTAATAAATTTTACTGATATGCCACTAAGTAGATGACTTTTAATATATAAATTGACTATTAGTACTGCAACAAAAAGTTTAAGGGATGGGGGCAACAAGCCTTTTGCTGAACTTTTCCAGAAGTAAAAAGTTACGTTTAGGTAAATGTTACGTGGCCACCCTCCCCTCTACCGATGAAACTTACCCCACCCGGAAGTCAGTATATATATTGAGACTTTGGTGGTGTGATTGTACATTGTATAATTTCCTGTTCGAGAATTTTTCACTCAAAAGGAGAAGCCACCTCTTGCCGGTGGAGAGCTGCAAATTTGTCCTACGAGGCACTTATAGCCATTGAGCAGTGAGGGATCTTTTTCGTGCCAGCACCTACTGCGACACGGGACCTCGGATAATACGGGTCAGGTCTTGACCCGAAGGACCGAACTCCACATCCTATGGTGGGATTCGAACCCACGACGTATTGGTCGACTCCTTACTATACTGTACTTCGTGACATTATAAAGAACAGACGCCGTAACCACAGTGCCACGCTGGCGACTGCATCCAAGGGGGGGGGGGGAGAGAGAGAGAGAGAGAGAGAGAGAGAGAGAGAGTCATTATCCATATGTACTCGTGAAGATTATCTATGTTTAACTAAATGGTTAAAATGATTTAATTCTATAAAACACTATTAAAATGATATTATTTAAATATTTATTCGTACAGAACCAGGGACCTATATACTAGTATATAGGTCTCTGATAGAACGGATAACATTTCTTTTTAAAAACTGAAAACGTTAGTATATATAAACATTGTTTTACGGTTTAAAAATCTATTCGGGGTAGGGGTTGCTAGGAAGGGGCGAATTGCTATATATAGCGAGATTTCCCGCGGAAGACTATATTGAAACTTCCCCGGGGGGAGTCCCAATGTACATGTATAGTCTTCCGGCATCAGTCTTTTAAAAATTTGAAGTTTGATTAATAAAGTATTAAGACAGAAAATCGAAAAAACACGAATAATCCCGGCCCGGGTTTGCTTACCTAATTTTACCAACACTCTTAGCGAACACCCCTGCCACCTAGCGTTATAATGCGGCACTAAATTCGGACAACTTGTATTCGTCTTCATTGAATATGCTTCATTGTTTGCGTGATTGAGTTAACGTTCGTAATAGTTATAATCATTTAAGAAACTGTATCAATTTAAAAGAAAGTAAAATGAATTTACAAGAATAAAGTAACATAGAAGTAAGGGCAAAATGAAGAAGGATAAAAGTCAAAGTGAAATGTAATGAAGACGAATATGAAAACAATAAAGTGACATATAATTACAATAATATAAACAAAGCATAAAGAAGTAGGCAGAATAAGAATAAAAGCAAGATACATAGACTTTTGGCGGTAATTCCCTTCCATACCAGAGAAGGTTATCTTTCTTTTACAAAGATTCAAAGAAAATTTTTCAGATGTCTGAAAACTTAATCGCAAGTGAGTTAAGGCTAAATACAGGCATTTCTATGCAAATTAGCTAATAAAAATGCATAATTTGTTTATTTAATATACAGAGGAAGTTCAAATTGATCTTCATATTCATACTTAGGACCGACAAAATATTAAAGCTAGTACACATTATGACGTCATACTATGACGTCATTTTTCTTTCCCATTCAAGTAATAAAACACATCAACAAAACAACGTCGGCGCAAGGGCATAACCTATTTAATTTAAAATAAATATTGTATAATATTAAGGAATTTATTCTAAAAATTCAAAAAATTGCTGCACAAATCCTATGCACTCTTTCATTCGATAAAAAAATTATAAAACTTACACTGGACGGCAAATTTTAACCCTCTTTCAATTTAAAACTGTAAGAATAGTAACTAAACAATTAGTGTCGACATTTTGTGCAGCAACATCTTAAATCCTAGGAATATTATGCGTCTATTTATACCTTGTTTTTGTAACACAAAGTAAGGTATGCCCTTGCGCTGAAGCTATTTTGGTGATGTTCCTTATAATCATGTGTAGTATAGGTCGATGATGTCATTATTTGCAATGGCTATTGTATGTCGTGGGTAATAAGAATGTATACGACAACAAGTCTTAACTTTTTCTGTGCGGTAGTAAAAGTCATTTTGGTTTTAATTAGAATTTTGAATAAAAACCTCTATACGTAGCCTTAACTCACTTGCGATTATTGTCCCCGCTTTCGCGAAAGCAAGGGTATATTAAATCTCATTCGTCTGTCCATCTGTACATTTGTCAGTCTATCCGTCTGTCATAAAAACTTTAACATTAGTCATATCTTTTGAATGAGAAGAGACAGTGCTCGCACATTACACATGCATGGTCATTATCTTTTGAATGAGGAGAGACAGTGCTTTCACATTAAACATGTATTACCTGCGACAAGACCTTTCTAAACAATACACTAAAATTTTGACCCCGTGACCTTGAAGACCGACCTACTTTTCAAAAAATTTAAATAGTACAATGAATTGGCAATAACTTTTAAATGAGAAGAAATATGCCTTACATATTAAACATTTATATTACCCATGACAACAAGATCTTTCTAAAAACACTTTCACTCTTGACCTATTGAACTTGAAGTTTTACCTACTTTTCAAAAACTTGAATCTTGGTCATGACTTTTGAATGAGAAGAGATAGGGCTGTCACATTTCACATGCATATTACCTGTGACAAGATCTTTCTAAATACACTATGATTTTTGATCCTGTGACCTTTAACCTTGACATTTAACCTACTTTTCAACAATGTTATTTCTTACACCTAAAAAATATCGAATCTGAGGTTCAAAATACTGTTATATCATTTACTGACCATGGGTTCAAATTTTAGCAGAATATATTGACTCCATTAAAAAATTTAGCATTTCCTTTTTGGGTGGATGTGTAAGTAGGGTTAATAAGGATGAAGAGCACAAGAGATAATGATTGCAAAATATTAAATATACCTGCTTGCAAATAGATTATCAACTTATGTATTTATGTAGAATGTTGCCTCAGTTGCAAAAATCAGTAGTCATGGAGGATTCCAAACTAAAAAATGGTGAATAAAAGAAGTCACAAATAATAGTTGGTTTACAGCTTGATTTGAGATGAGAAATATTCGCTTGTAAACGAAGGTCCCGAAACTCGTGGATATTCTCATTTATGAATAAATGTTGGTTTACAGTATCCTAGGAGGATAAGTTAAAGTGTGAAACTGACTTAATTTCACTGCAATACCTGGTTGCATGCACACACACCTGCTCACTGGAAAACAAAATATTTAGGACAGAAAACACTGGAGAATCAAATGTTCAATTTGAATATACTAAATCCATAATGTTTTAATCCCCCTTTACTGTACAAGACACCGCCAAACATTTAAATACATTAACCACATCCCCCTAACTTTTGATTTATAATACATGCAGGTGTATAATTGGGGTTCAATATTTTGCAACATTATATTGTGACCATCAAAAGATTTATAACATCAGAGGTGGATCGGTGCCATGGAGAAGTAAGCATTCCCTTTTAAACCC
>NW_026921089.1:0-18265 GCF_032062105.1 Saccostrea cuccullata
CTCTTACATACTTTGATTTGTCATGATAATTGTAAATATTTATCAAAGTGTAATTTATCTTGTCATTACAACACTATTCGAATGTAAAATCAAAGCCAACTTGATCTCGCTGTACTAACAGATATGACGTCATAGTCTAGTTTGACACGCAGATTCTCGGTGTACTTGAGAAGCAGATAAAGCTCTTAGCTAAACTGAAAATATGAAAATTAAATCTAAATAAGCGTGTTCTGACTATAATTGGTTCATATTTTTGAATGCATTTATCAATAGTTCACAGTCTTCTTTAATTGGTAACTATTAGGTCTCTTATAAAGCCACAGTCATGCACTTTTATACAGAAACGTACTACAATCACATGTACAACCCCTCAAAAATCTCAAAAATTCAACGACATCCGCTTGATTATAAATTATATTTTATACACACGAAGCTATTGTTCCTGCTATTTTTTAAAGTGCTAGGAGCAAGTTGTGCGCAGTTGAGTTTTTCCGTAGTTTTACATCTCTTCAATGCGTAAAGTGTAAATGCACATAGTTTATCAAAAGGCAGCTAAATCTTAAATATTCCCGGGCATTTAGAAGTTGCTCCCAGCACTTTTCGGGTTAAGAAATTTGTCTTCAAGAAAACACAATCAATTTCATAGCGATAAATTATCTGTATATCGTTGAACTTTTACGATCTTTGTATCCATACATATTTTTTTCTAATTTTAAACATGACAAACAGCTGATGTACGTCAAGTCGCGTTGGCTGAACTTGGTTGAGACCCCATACATAGGTATGTATGTATATATATGTATTAGTATAGTTCCCATTAAATCAAAACTCATGCTAATAAAAAAAATATCAACATTATATTTATTTTTTCGGAAATATTTTAAGGCTTCTTTCCTATGGGCGGTATTAACCTAGCTGCGAAAACAATCCAAAACATATAGATAAATCAGATATACATATACCTGTTATCGGCTTTATCGTCTTTATCTCATAATTAATGTTACATGTAAGTAAATGCATGCACAAAAATGATTGGCAATAATTATACATTGTTGATTTCCGAGTTTTCTTGTGTTCACTTATAATCAATGCACGTAAACGTTAATTTGGTTGAATCTTACAATCTTGAGCAATATGTATACAGTTTGTTATGTTTGTATCCAGTTAGTTTTGCAAGTATCCAGTTTTTTATGTATGTTTCCAGTTTGTTTTGATTGAAACAGGTTTATTTTGTAAGTATCTTCTTTTTTATGAATGAATCCGGTTTTACAGTATGCATCCATTTTGTTATTTATGTATTCAGCTTGTTATGTATGTATGCAAATTGTTAAGTATATATCCAGTTTGTTATGTATATATCCACTATATCATAAAATCTAATGTCTCCAGTTCGTTATTTATTGTAGCTGGCCAGAGGTATGTTCTTAATGGCCTAGGTTTTTCATAGGCCTAAGTACATATCGAAAATCTTAACCTAAATTTAATTGCACGTAACTGCATAAACTGACCTTTAGGTCGAGATCTGTGTCATGTGTCCTTTGGATTTTAAAAGAGTCCTAATTCGTTTGGATAGACTTTGATATAACCTTCTGAAATACTGATGAAGCTCCTAGAAACCAAAATTGACGAGACCCAACATATCACAGACTATGCAAGGAAATTCTTGATGCCAACTATTGGATATAAAGAGCAAGGTAGGATACAAAAGACTCCACCATCCAGAAGAGCTTAAAGCTTGTCGGATTTCCTAACCCAAAATGACAATGATATCTCATATCACTGATTCAATTTACGAGACTGCTAAGGGAATCACCAATGACTTTTGATAGCAGCCTTGACGGTGTGTTCCTACAGAAAATGATTCAGATGTATGGGAGAAGAATCTACTTCCTTAAGCTTACCAATCTCAAGAAACTCTTGACATGGAGGATGAAAAAGAATCATGCATGTAGCCTTCCGTGAATTTAGGAGAAATACTACAGGTATTAAGGAAAGACCCAGTACCAGAAAACAGATGAATCCATTAAGCCCATGACTGAAGAGTTCTTTGTGAAGAAGCGCTCGTAAAGATCAAACACTGCACTGGACATGCTTTTTATGTGATATATTTTAGATACGTCTGTGATATCTATCCTTTACGAGATCTTGACATTAATACGTTTATTTGCCATACAGTAATAATTTATTTATATGCAGCAGTGTTGTTCCGTTCCTAAAATGTTTCAATAACTAAAGCGTTTTGTTGCTCGTTATATTTTAGTATAGTGTAAGTAAGAAATAAAATGGCCACAGTGTGAAAAAATGAGTTATTTAACGAGAGGGTAGCAAATCATTTCAAGTAAAAAAAAAGCAACCGTTACAGATACTTATTCAGTAATAATTTTGATCAAGCTCGTCTAACCACATTTGGAGCGTCTGCACTTTGACGCCACATACATGTAACGTCTTATGTATGTTGCGTTACCAAATATAAGCCTGAGAATTGCGGAATTAAATGAAGAATATATTAAAAATTATGCGGAACTTGAAAAATAAAGGTCCTACCCCAAATCTGCTCAAAGGCTCAGGATTGATCATCCTTGAAATAATGTTCGGGTTATTGAGGCTCGGCTATATAAATATAAAAGTATGAATGATATTTTCAATCCTACAGAAGAAAAAAAATACTTAAGTACAAGAACATAAATTAGGAAACAAATGATTAAACATTGAAAATTCAATGCTGAAGAGCTTGCTCAATACGCAGAATTTATAAAACAACATAAAGTTTTGACAAAAAATCAGCCAAACAAAAGTGCAAAGTCATCATTTCGCAAGTTCTATGGTCCATATATTATGAACTTATCAGCAGAAACAATTTTACAGAATGCTGAATGCTGCCTGACATTTTCCAGCCATTACATGCTGAAATATCTAAAGTTTTTTTTTCCGTTTAGGAGCAAGCAGTGGGCGTGGCCGGTCGTCAGGGCACCTTATTTGGCACCTGTCCCCACACATGATGCTTTAGAGGTCTTTGTTCTGATCCTGATTTTTATTGCTTGATAAATTTAATTTCGTTACACTCACATTTCTAAAAGAAAGTTACAAAGTGTAAAGCCTATGGATATAGTTTACTAGCAATAAAAGAATGCGCATTAAACGACAGTTTTCGATTGGATGAGATAAAGTTTGGCATAAAATAAAGTAGATTTTTTTATGTGTATCCACGCAAAATATGTGTGGGGTTTGTGGGACTGTGAACTTGATCTGAAAACATTTTTTCTGACAAATGTCTAATTCTTCTGATAAAGATTAAATCCTACTTAACGAGAATTTGTACATTCTGTTTCTTTAATAATACGCCTCATGTACATAAAGTTTTCAATGGTGATTAAGGCCAACAAGATATTTTATACTGATTTATTGACCTCTTTTTCCTCCATCTTCACATAATTGTTTTTTCTGTCTAGTGGTTTGCTTTGTTAATAATTTTTTATTCATTTAGTTTATTGTAATCTGTTAATTTTCCAATAATTTTCTTTTACCCCATTTAATTTTTACAATAAAATAATAAATTGATTTTATATATATTTTAAGGACTTAAGATAAAGAAAGTGGAAATGGATTGTAGTATCTTTTTTACAAAAGTTACTCTAATCAAATACAAAGCCAAGGAAAGCTGATTTCAGTTAATGCTTATCAAATAAATATAAGATTTAAATATTAAAAGTAAAAAAAAAAAAACATTCATTATCTCAAAAGAATTGTTATTAGTTATCAATTCTATCATCAAAAAGGAAAACAAGCAAATCAAATTAAATAAGAAATAAGAATTTCAGAAAAGAACATAAACAAGACCTCTGGAAAGATTAAAATGTGAGATCAGGTGCCCGAGAAGAGTTAGAATCTCCTGTTGACGAGTAACGTCACACTCACCATAAGCCTTTTTTTATTGATCATGTAACACATATAAATGTACAGGAGGAATTTGCCATTCAATTAATGACACAGGTTCAGCCTGTGAATATTGATTGATTGATTGTGCATTTGAAAATTTCACTAATGTGAAGACGTTCAATATTTACCAGTGAACGAATTCAAATTTTGATCTTTACTCGGAACCTAGGGGAATTGAGCAATCAGTGATCTTAATAGTGATAAGGGACATCGGTTTGAAAGTTTTCAAAATAAAAAAAGAATCTGCAACTGTCAGTTCAAGTGCTTGTGCATGGCGAAGGAACAGTTGCTACCCCTTTTTGGACTTAGGTAAGACACAGCCAAGATTCCAGATTTGAACTCAAGACATTCAAATCACGGAGCATCTGCTCTACTGACTGAACTACAGTGAACGGTCATCATTTGAAGATGTCTTTAAATTGAATTTTAAAAAAATGCAATCAGTATAAACAAGATTTACTTAATTTTAAATTGTCCTTGGATGAGCTTGGTTTCAAATATACATGTATACATGTAACCTCATTCTTTCAGAACTGGCAAAATACATTACCAAATATCACAAAACATGTTCTGCAGTTTATAAATTGAAAATGTGAACATTTTAAAATTATTATCAACAATACAAGAACAACATAATTATGCTGAAAGAGAAAGGGGGAGGGTTAATAAGTATATAAGTCTCATTCATCTTGTTTGTAATCTCTGCTGGAAGTATTTTACATTTTTTTAAAAAACAAATAAATAGATAAGAAATAAAATTCAAATGAATAAAAAAGAATTAAAAAGGAGGTGGGTGTAAATCAAGATAAACGTATTTTCTATTATATAATTTTCTTACATTAGACCAGTTAGTTCTTTCTTGATGACTCAGTAATATAACTGGATATTAACAATTAAAATAGAGACCCAAGGAAAATAACTTAATTGGAAAGATATATATTCAGGGAAGGGGGCGTTAGGCACGATTAATTTGTAGGGAAACCAAAATTATATTAATGCAGCATAGATCTACATTTGGTTGGAAATAAGAGAGAGAAAGAGTGATGTTCACGATGGATGGGTTGCTAACAGTTTTGAGTAGGAATGGGGTCCATGGTGGGAGGTTAAATTGAAATTGCCTACTCCCACCAGGTGGCGGTGGGCACCTATAAGGTGCCCATTTGGGGAAATCGTCACCTTCAATTTAACCGGCATAAATTTTGTTGAATTTTTCTGGTTGATGTTGATATACAGTATATGTGATGTTGACTTTGAAAATTATATCTTATACAATGTAAATTTAAAGCAAAATAATGTAATTAAAAGATAATTTGTGCTGAAATGTGTCCGTAGCACGAATGAGGTCAACCCATCGTGCTACTTTTCCAGTCAGGAGGGCACAGATTACTGTTGATATTGGGGGTATGCCAGTTTGCCGGCTGCCCCACTGTTGTGTATACCACTGTGGACAATACCTGCCAACTCGAATAAAACATTGAACTTAAATACTAGACATATGTTTATTATATAAAGATCTTTGATAAGTTACATATATTAAGATTTAGAGTGCCTGATAACAGCTTAATCAAATTTTACTCCTCTTTACACTTGATATCAGTCATATGACACTGTGAACCTAAAAAAGTTCTAAAAACAGCAGTATTCTTGAACCACGTTTGCTATGTAAAACATTGGACAAAAACTATATTTCAGAACCTGTGGCTGGATATATAATATTCATTTTGTGAGGTCCTCTCGAACTAGGACTACATCAGAGAGTTTGACATTGACCAAGTCACGCTTATGAGGTATTTCGTTCTCTGCTACATTTAAATGTTTACTTTTATTTTGTGTATTAAAGAAATCGCACTTAAAGACATAACCAGTTGAAAAACCATGCATTTTAATCCATTTTTTACGTTTGGATATTGAAATATTTGTGGGATATGTTATCATAAAGAAATTAATACCATATATGTTCACTGATTATTAAATCTCTTTCATTTCTTCAGTCATCCAATTGTGGATATGCGATATAAAAATCATAGTCGGCTAAAGGGAAAGCGGTCAAAGCTGAGTCAAGAATTTTTTTTTTAGATAAATTAAAAAAAAGTTTGTCACCCAGGGTTATCCGTTGTCATGAATTGTGTTCTGGTCATAAATTTTCAATATTTTCTAAGGATTAGACTTGATATACATGTAGATTTAATAACGGGTTTTATCATGAGGCTTCTGGGTATGATCAATCGGAACTCCTCTGATGTCTCGCAAACTCAACAAAAATGATATTGTTGAGTTCGTGAGACATCGGTGGAGTTCTGATCGGAGGTATGATGAGAGCCGAGGATGATCTCGCTGGAGCATATACTTGTACCATTGAAAGACGAAAGTCCATGTTTATGACAATCAATAATTTGATATCTGGTAGGTTGGAAATATTTATTACTTCATGACCTACTCAAATAAAAATTAATGAATATGTAATTAAATCAAAATTATAATATTGATTAAGTGAAAGTATACTTTTTGTTAGGGTGGCAAAACAAGCATGATAATTTTAAGTCAAATATTAAAAACAACATATAATGGGTATCATTAGCAAAATCAAAATGCCTTGTAAAAAATTTAAATCTGTTTCGTATACTAAAGAGAGTTTTTTTTAACGTTTTATGATGTTTAATGATCCCAGGGATATTATTCATGTGCCTAATATTTCGATCTTTGATTTCTTTATTTTAAAGAGGCATGGACACAGTTTCCACTGAATTTTTTAACCCAATTTTAATTTTTACTATTCCTACCTGTGGCCTCATCTAACGATTAGAAGAAATTTGAACATCATTTAATGATTAACAAACGAGATACAGAATTTTAAGTTTTTCATAATGTAAACAAGTCTCGTGCCTTGTTTTTGTTTACATATAGAAAATATCATATTAAATTTTATGAAATTCAGCAAATCAATAGAAATTGTTGAATCGCATTTAAAATTAACTTTTTTATTGAAATTATCTACTTTGAACGAAAATATATTAGTATATTAACCTATGTAAACAAAAACATGACACGGACCTTATTTACATAACAAAGATTTGGAGCTCTAAATTTGTCTTGTATCTCGATATCTGACGTTCAAATCTTTGATGATCATTAGAAAGACCTTAGTTAAATATTTGTAGAAATGGAGAAATTAAATTTGAAAATATAACTGAAACTGTGTCTATGCCCCTTTAAATAATCTTCAAGTTCTTGAAAAAAGATTTAGAATCCACTGTTGATTTACATAACTAAAGAAAAATTATAGCAAGTACATCTGAACTCAATACATTGGTCAGCTAGAATAATAACAAAGACAAGAAAGAATAATAACAAATTGTGGTATCTCATTTCTTATATTTTAACTTTTTGAAAACATTTTGGTAACGGACTAAGCAAAGTATGAATTGTGGATGCTATCCATTTTGTTGGAATTAATATGTTCAAAGTTAAAATGGAAATAAAAATTCTAACAAAAATTCATGTTTGATCAATATGACTTCAGAGTCACCTGTATGATATTTCATGTCAACAGATTACTTTTTTTCTTACATATTTCCTACAATTTGTTACGGCATTGGTTTATATAAGTTTTGATTACATATTGAATATATACAGAATACTCTGTACATATAACTCGAGGATGTTTAGACAGCTCGACAGGGAAAGGTGACTGTTCCAAGGGTCCTTAAATACCCTTTCCTTGCTTTGTATCATTTAAAGGATCTATTTTGATATAATAAATCTCTTAATTTTTTTACTCTCCAAATCATTAACACACAGGGATTTTAACACACATACTTACACACACACCCTCACACTCCCCCGACATAAAATACGAGAGTGTTTTCATTTTGTCAAAGGAGGTGAAAAGGAATTTAACGCGCCATGGGCCATGGCCATACCCCAGAAGAATAGTTACAAAATATTCTGACAAATGATCAAATAATAGCAGAAAGAAATCATTTTCTAATTAGGACACACTCATTATAGAAGCCTTCCGTTTTAATATTTGACAAAAGTTGATTTTCTCCAATTTCATTTCATCCAGGTGATTGTGATCTTCTAATTTATGGGTTCGGGATCAAGCGCCCAGTGTAAGATACGGCAAAGTTTTCAGTGCTACGGGGACACAGAATTCTACTGTAATACATGTAAACATGGACTGTGTATACAGTGTAAAGATAAACACGTTATTGACCTTGATACCGTATACCACGATGTTGTGATTTACCGAGAGAAATATGACATTCTAAAACGAGAGACCTGTTTTGCACATACAGACAGAATATATGAAAAGTACTGTTGTACCTGTAAAATTTCTTTCTGTGCTAAGTGTGAAAAACACAAACAACACAAAATACTGAACATTAGAATAGCTTATAAAACAAACCGCGACCAACATAGAGAAATCCTTCGAAAGATCAGAAGTGAAAATCTCTCTAATAACCTATTCCTCCTGGAAGTCATTAAAACTGATTTAAAAGCTGATCAAACAAATATCTTCAACATTAATTATGTTCAACAAAAGATGTCAACAAAAGCCCAGACATTAAAAGACCTGATTAATACTGTGATGTGTGATGTTAAAGTCAAAAGGCTCCTAGTTACACGTAAGCATAGATTACAACAACGTAGGAGAACACTTGCCAACATAACAAACTATGAATACAGATATGAACAAGCAGCAAGCAGAGCGGTGAAATTCCTCCTCTTCCTTAAAAACACCTTTGTCCCAGAGATAAAAGAATCTCTATATATTACACACAACGCCTCGCCTTACCTCACTATGAAAATCAACAAGGAGGATGTGGTTGAGTTTCTGACTGAAACCAATATCATAGAGAGAGGACAGAGACAAGTAATAGATGGCTATCTGAAACTTATGTCTATACCTGGGTTACATAGATCACTTAAACTGAGAACTTCTGGTCATATAACACATATTTCTTGTCTTAATTCAGACCGGATCTGGGTCAGTGTAAGGCACACTTATCTTACTGTGTTAATCTTGATAAACACAAAAGGGGACATTCTGCATCAGCTGACAAGTAGAGGACTAAAAGCTAATTATAAATGGTATAGTATATACGGAGCGCACACAGTGAACAACAACGGTGAACTAATATATATAAACCGTAATAATGAAATTTACAAAGTTTCTATAGATAATAGAACAAAGTCTTCACTGATAAAAGGAATTGATCTCTGGGAGCCACGTTGTATCTATTCCTCCCAACTTAATGGAGATCTACTGGTGATGTTATATTATAAAATGACAGGCAAGGTTAACCGTTACGATAACACAGGACAACACATACAGACAATACAACATGGCAACGATGGTCAGCAACTGTACAGGAAACCTATATACATCACAGAGAACCGCAATGGAGATGTTGTTGTGTCTGACTTAGGTCGTGTAGTGGTGACAGATGCTGGAGGGAGATATCTCTTCTCCTACACAGGACCTCCATTTCAATCACGACTATATCCACATGGAATCTGTACTGACGCACTTTCAAACATCTTGGTGTGTGATTTGTACTCCAACACAGTACATATGATTGACAAAGATGGTCACTTTCTGTCACACATACTGACACAAGCGCAAGGAATAAACACACCACATAGCCTTAGTTATGACAACAAAACTCATCTCCTCTGGGTTAGTTCATGGATAGACAAAACTGTGTGTGTATATAGCTACATAAACAGAAAGAGCTATAAGACAGATAAATGCTATTGATTGTTCATTAATAAGATATATGTACATGTAGACATCCTTAATATCAAATTAGGGTATCGTTTATCTCGCCGGATATATTTCTTTGAAAATCTTTATTCAAGCCTATTGTGTTGATTTGTAATAACTTCCATAATTGTTGATTTTTAAAATGGAATTAATTTAATATACTGAAATACATAATACATGCTGCAGATCAATTTTTTTCAATAGGAATATACATTTCTATTCTATGCATTTCATTTAATTACAGGTGTTGAAAAAGCTGACAAGTTCTTTTGAATACAATCGAGGGAAAAGTGTGAGAATAAAATACTTTTGAGTACCCGTCTTTGTCGCAATACATCCATGTAAACTAAAAATGCAAACATCAAAAACAAATTACTGCATGTAATTCTGATCTTTCTCCTTCATTAAATTTCATTCCCTAATCAGTTTTATATCAATGGTAAAAAAAGGTAAGGTTAACAAGGGAAATTAAAAGATTGAATAAGGATCATTTTTGTCTTTTGTCCCTCCTTGCAAGTGTCGCATTGATAACTTGGCATATAAGTAGACTTCACTAAGATACAAAATTTAGTGCATCAGTTTTTGATTTCGATGAACGGTGTTGCCATGTTTATTAAAAATATAGAATTTTTTGTGAAATACCTTTAAAATGCTACAGTAACTCCTCCTACTTGGGGACTTTTTGGACTTGATGCGTTGGTGCCCCCTACGAATATTTTTTTGTAAAATTGCTGTAGTTTGATATATATATATATAAAATTAATGTACTTAAAACAATTACGAAAT
Organism: Saccostrea cuccullata; assembly: GCF_032062105.1. Classification (NCBI taxonomy): domain Eukaryota; kingdom Metazoa; phylum Mollusca; class Bivalvia; order Ostreida; family Ostreidae; genus Saccostrea; species Saccostrea cuccullata. The sequence goes on from NW_026921089.1 coordinate 10,493, forward strand.
ATGAATTCTTTTGTACTCATAAAGTGTGAACTGTCATGTATGTATATTTTGTTTACTCTATTATACCTAACTGTATTTAACCACATAATTATCATCTTTGATATGTACAATTCTTTTTTTCTATCCGATCCTGGGAGCTCCTGGCACCCCAGGTGAGGATATATTTGCGAGGGCCTCTGAGGAGGCATTACCTCCACATTTATTGTTACTATGTTATTGAATAAAATATTAAAAATTTAAAAAAAAAAAAAAAAAAAAAAAAAAACTCCTCCTACAGTTTTAGTGTGATTTCAATATAACTCGGCACACAAGTAGACGTCACTAAGATACATAATTTTGTGCATTCGTTTCTGATTTCGATGACCGTTGTTGTCATGGTTACTAAAATAGAAATTTCTGTGAAATTCCTTTACAACGCTACTCCTCCAACAGTTTTCATTAGATTTTAATAGAACTTTTTATATTTTCATTAAACCCTTTAATATGACTCCATATTAGGTCACTTACTGACTGTGTTACGAATTTATCCCGCTGAAGACCTTCTTAAGTATTAAAAATTATAAAAAAAATCTATGTGCATATTATGAAAATATCAAGTTTTAATCCAATAACAATCAACACAAAATATTGTAGCAAGAATTTAAGTGATTAAACTACCTTCGCAAACCATTTCATAGCCGCCATTTTTATTTACAATACGACGCCCCCGTATGACAATGTAACGGTTTCTTAGTTATAATATAACAATAAGTCCGTTTCAGTTTCGAACATCTCCATTTATTCACACACAGATGATAGGGAATAATAGGAATATAGGAAATAAGGAAAATGCCCTGAAAATTATAATAACAAATAATAAATACATAGCATAAAATATTCTAACATATCCCTATCAATACAGTTACTACAATTTGCGGTACAGATACGCTGCATAAAGGGAGGTAACTCTTCGCACGAATTACACATTATAAAATAGAATAATGCTCCCTTTCAATATCATACTCTTTGAAAAATCATAAAACCTTTATACAACAATATTGATCTATATGTTTCAATAACGTCTACACAGACTTTACTCTTTTAGGATAATCATAAAATATATAAAACAATAATAGCATACCAATCTATGGGATTGAGCCTCTCCCAATCAAAAGAGTGTCTGACTCAGTATGGCTCACATGGTCCAGATCATATCATATAACTACAAATTACCACAGTTTACATAAGTAAACCTATCATAAAAATATCTACATTATTTATTTAAATAAAAACTACTATCTGCATCAATAAAACAGTTACTCAGAAACTGTATCTCTCAATCAGATTCTGACCGTGAAAGTGCTATGGAATTAACTTTGGCAAAATTACAGACTTTACAGCTAAATCAAATATTAGAAATTAGATTAGAATTAGTATATAAATATTAGCTTACCTTGATAGAGAGAAATATCGTCTTAGTCAAATGTCAAAAGTATTAATAAGCAAATCTATAAATATGGCCCTCTCTATTATGACTTTAGATTAGATGATACAAATGATAACTCAGACCATGTAGACAGTATTATTAATTGTGAAATTGTCGAAGAAGAAATAATAGCGGCTATTCAGAAACTTAAGAATGGTAAAGCCGCAGGGTATGATAACATTCTAAATGAACATATTTCTACAACATTGTCAACGTTTTTACCATTGTATAAGAAGTTTTTTAATATAATTTTTGATAGTGGTTTCGTTCCAGATGAATGGTTAATTGGTATTGTTAGACCGATATATAAGAATAAGGGCGACCCAATCCAGCCTGAAAATTATCGTCCTATATCTCTGCTAAGCTGCCTAAGCAAACTTTTTACCCGCATATTGGCGAATAGACTAGAAATGTATGCAAACGAGGTTAATCTTCTAAATAATAATCAAGCAGGTTTTAGGAAAAATTACTCAACATTAGACCATATTTTAACTTTGCAATTTCTATCTGATATCCTTATGAAAAGAAAAAAGAAACTTTTTTGTGCATTTATTGATTTTAAACAGGCATTTGATACTGTATGGAGAAACGGTTTGTGGAATAAGCTATTCAGAAATGGTATTAACGGAAAATGTTTCAATTATATAAGGAATATGTACATGGGAATTAAGTCTTTAGTGAAACAAAATGGAATGTCCTTGGGATTTTTTGAATGTAATGTCGGGGTAAGACAAGGCGAAAATCTGTCACCTTTTTTATTTTCTTTGTACATAAACGATTTTGAAGAATTTTTGGTAGAAAAGGACATAGTCGGATTACAAACTATTAGTAAAGAAATTGAAGATGAATTATTACTACATTTAAAACTTTTGATTTTATTTTATGCTGATGACACTGTTATTTTGGCAGAATCTGCTGATGATTTACAAAAGGCATTGAATGAATTCTATACTTATTGTACTCAATGGAAACTTAATGTGAATGTTGATAAGACAAAAGTCTTGGTTTTCTCCAAAGGGGCAATGTTAAAGAGGAAATTTTATTACAATACCCAAAATATTGAAAATGTAAAAGAATTTAAATATCTAGGAATTGTATTATCAAGAACAGGTTCATACTGTAAAGCGAAGAAACATCTTTGTGAGCAAGCACAGAAAGCAATGTACGGGGTGATAAGAAAAATTAGACAATTTAATTTACCGATCGAATGTCAGCTTGTCTTGTTTGATAAAGTAGTCACACCCATCTTACTCTACGGATGTGAGATATGGGGCTATGAAAATATGGAAATAATTGAACGTGTCCATTTAAAATTCTTAAAAACTATATTTGATTTGAAAAGTTCTACACCAAATTACATGATTTACGGAGAAACTGGAAGATTCCCTTTGTACATCAATGTTTTTACGAGAATGATTACTTACTGGTCAAAGATGTTTACATGTGCAGAAGATAAAATTGTCAATATTGTGTACAAGTATATGTATAACCAATTAAGTAACGATGGTATTAAATGTCAATGGATTGAATGTATTCAAAAAATTTTAAATAATTGTGGACTTTCATTTATATGGAATGAGCAAGGTGTTGTCAATGCTAAATGGCTAAGTGCTATCGTAAATCAGAATTTAAAAGACCAGTTCATTCAAAAATGGTCAAATGACATAAATAGTTCTTCCAAAGGCCAGATTTACAGAATTTTTAAAACCAATTTCGGATTTGAAAGCTACATTAAAAATTTACGCCCAAAACAAAGAAAGCTATTGATGAAAATGCGTACCTCAAATCATCATCTACCTGTCGAAACAGGGAGGTGGTGTGGCACCCAATTAAATGAAAGAGTATGTTTACTTTGTAACAATGGAAAGATAGGCGATGAATACCACTACATTTTAGAGTGTACAGCTTTTTCAGAGATAAGAAAAAAAAATTTACACAAAAGTTACTGCACCAGACCAAATGTTGTCAAGTTTTATGAACTCATGGCCAATTCAAATATATAATCTTTACAAAAACTATGTACATTTATTTCAAAAATATTTGAGACTGTCTGTCCTTCTTAGCTGTCCTCCTGGTATTTTCTTTTTGTATATACTTTATTATTACATGTACGAGTACTATATGTACATCCTCTCTACATGCAGTTGTAAAACATTTATTTACGTATATATTTATATTAATTATTTATATGTGTGTATATTTATACTAAATGTACCTCTGACGACTTTATAGACATTGTATATACTTTATGTTCCTCATGTACCATACTGTATGGTTTGAGCGAATACGAGTAAACTGATTCTGATTCTGATTCTGATTCTACTGAAAGACTGGACAAAGAATGACCATAACAAAACAACTTTTGGAGGGAAAAAACAAGTAAACCAATAAAACACAACCTTACAAATTCCAAACCAATGAAAACCATGTATACTTCAGACCAAAGACCAATTCAAAGACAAGAACTTTCATACCCCAAGGCAATAATAATTAAGTACAGGTACCACCTGTTCTACCTGGGTGACCTTTATATATTCTTTATCAATACATTTATGTACAAATTAAAAACATGAAATATAATAGATTTATTAAATAAATTGAATAAATCTAATACTGTAACAACAACATAGCAAAGATTAAACTTTTCTTAAATTTAATTTATTGGTACCAAAAGTAGGGTATTCTCACTGGAAAACAATTGAAATTTGAAAGTAGGCCAATGTTAGAGTTTTTTCAATAAATACAAGTCTCTTAGGTGAAGGTCAAAAGGTGAAGGCAATTAGTATCCAATTGTGGACGCCCTAGCCTAAACCGTTCAAAAGTTATGGCCAAGGTTATAGTTTTAAAATAGGTCAATCTCCAAGGTCAAAGTTCTTGTTATCAAATGAAAGGTCTTGTCACCAGGACTAAATATGTAAAGTATGAAAGCACTAGCCAAAACGCATTAAAAGTTATGGTGAAGGTTTGTTTTTTTAAAGTAGGTCAAACTCAAAGGTCAAGGTCAAAGGGTCAAAGTTCTTAATATCCAATGAAGGACCTTCTCTCAAGGATTACATTTAGGAAGTATGAAAGCCCTATCGCTTACCGTTCAAAAGTTATGGCCAAGGTAAAAGTTTTTTCACAAGTACGGAAATCTACAAGGTCAAGGTCAAAGGGTCAAGGTTTTTATATCCAATAAAAGATCTTTCAACAAAGAATACATATATGAAGTGTAAATGTCCTGGTATCTACTGTTCAAAAGATATGGCCAAAGTAAAAGTTTAAAATTTTCATGTAAAAGTTGGTCAAAACTCAAAGTCAAAATGTCAAATTTGGTTGTACCTAAAGAAAGGATTTGTCACAAGGAATACGCCTGTGAAATATGAAAGTCAGAGCTCCAATAAATCAAAAGTTATGGGCATGGTTAAAGTTTTTGTGGACAAATAGACAAACGGACAGAGAGACAGCTAGACAGACACGACAAAAACTATAAACCTCCAAAACTTCGTTTACGGGTACATAATGACAACACTTAGTACGGAATCGCGTACTCGATTTTTCATATTACTCCTTGACGGCAAGGTAATACGGAAAATTTCAGGGCGCCATGTAGTTAGCTTTCATCCAATCAGTAATCTTCGAATTGGTCTGAAGCGGGATAATGATCTGTATCAGCCCTGCAAATCCATATCAGCCCAGCATGCATGGTTGATACGGCTATTGTGATTTTTTTATATAATACATGCATAAGACAAAGAAAACTAAAAGCATTTTTAAGTTACTCAGTTGTAGGTTCCATGGGTCGGGTGCTGTATATGTATACATGTATACAAGGTGTTTCAGAAAACATGCAACCATTTTGATTGATTATATATGTATTTTACTGGTATTCTAACTAAAACAATGCACCAACATCCCAAATCAAAAGTCACAATCACAAGATTTATTCTCATGAAAATTAAGTTGATCTAGCAAATAAATAATAATTTACAAAAGAATAAATAAACTTGTAAAATTTTAATTAGGTACAAAATATGTTCTAAAAGATGGATAATAATTAAACGCACATTTTGTTGGAATGTATTTTCTCCACTAAAGGAAGCAGTAGTTATGTGAGTTAATTATTTTTTTCTCAAAGGGGGGGGGGGGGGGTAGTCCCATTATCATATATTAGGAATGAAATAAGTAAATTCACTACTTAGACCTGTGTGGAAAGAAAAATCCAAGATTTTGGACTTGTTATTTATTGATTGTGTGCATCAGAACAGAGCATATACATGTAATTGTTCATGCATCTGGAGACCATGACCTTGTTGAAATGCGTTGTTTATTATTATTAGAAAAATCGTTTCTTTTTTAGTGTTGCATGTCCGTATACTGATATATTATACGATATGCTGTTTAAAAGAATAAGATAAAACATTCATTTGTAGACGGAATTTCTGCAACATTAGAGGGAGGTTGAAAGGATAAACTCAAATTCGAAGTGAGAACACCCATTCATATAATGGAACAATCAGGGGAGAGGGCTAAAATGGGCTGTGCCTGCTGCCAAATCCTATACACGATAACATCAGTGAATAAAATATTGTTTAAAAAATGGATTAATCCAAGGAAAAGGTGCGAAGAAAGCAGTGACGTTTCGCAAGAAAAGATTGAATCACCCCTTTCTTAGAATATAAATGGATTTATCCAGTAGTATAGAAATGCTTTTAAAAAAAAGACACACGGACATCATGAAACGGTGAATCCCATGGAATAATCGTTCCGTGCAAAAAGATTAAAGGAAGCAAAAACTGCAGTATTTTGCATCAGTAATATCATGAGTGAAATATTCTCGAGAGGGACGTTAAACAACATACAATCAATTAATCAATCCTTTAAAATGCAGGTTAAGAATTCCACGGTAAATCAACAAAATCTAGCTCTCTAGGTATGATCTATTAGTTTCGGATTTTGCAAATATCAATCCTTATACAGCCTGACGCTATGACGTCGGGCAATTAGAACTGTTTAATAAAGGTTAAATTAGACACCATGCATTGTGTAAAATTTTGACAATATCGAACGTGAATATATACATGTATGTGACTTCATCTTTGCATATAATTTTCGTCAATTTAAAGCAGTTCCATGGTGTAGTGGTATGTTTCTTGCTTCATAATAAAAGAGAGGGAAAAAAAGTCTCTCGGTTCACATGTGAGAGGTCCCGGGTTCGATTCCAGGACGATCAAACTTCATTTTTTCCGAAAAACTTTTTTTTAATTAAATGATAGTATTCAGCATGTGAAATGAAAAATTCATGACGTCTAGCTTGTACAAACTCATAAAAGCATCATTTCAGTGTTATAAATATTCCATATAAAAAAATCTTCTATACACATAATTAAAAATAAGCATTCAAATCTTTATATCCATATTGACATATTTTATTTGCTTCAGAATACATGTATACATTTAATAGTTCTACAAATTCAGTCAGGGAGATGCGACACCCCCCCCCCCCGAAATGCGCATTGTTTACTTTTTCCCTAAGCGGGGGACACAAATTCTCTGAATTATAGCTTGTTTTTTTTTATCCTAACAGTGGAAAGAAAGATAACTCGGAACTCTGGATATTCATTAATCTTTTTAAAAATGGAAATTGAGGCGACGGATGTACATGTCTGTAATATTAATCAAGAGTGTCGACACCTTTCATTCATGATCGTACAATTTTGTTATTATTAACTGATACGAAATACCTTAATAGTTATTAAAATTGAAAATATCGAGAAAAAATTTTTTATTAACTCTATCGTACAAAATTTTCTTGGAAAAAAATTATTCATTGAAATGGATATGATAGTTTGAACAGCCCTCCTTAATGTCTATAATCATTTTTATTTCATTTCCTTTTTTTCTTCCTCGATTAAAAATTGTAAATTTGGTTGGAGTTTTAAATTATTCTAATTTTAAACAGTATATCAGTCAAGCCATTGTTTTATATTTGATGATGATTTGAACATATTTTGTTGCACTAAATATACATATCGGGATGGGGCATATTGCTGTATTTCATTTCAGATTATTTGTTTGTTTTGTTTTATTTTCTCTTTGGTTTTTGTTTTGTTTTGTTTTTTGAAGATTTCAACTTTTCCATTTCCGACATTATTATGCTTTTATTTATATGTAGTATAAGGAGCCTGGCCGGGGGGTTCAACTGAGTGCACTTTTGGGGCTGGGGTGAGATAGGGGGTTCAACGGAGTGCACTTTTGGGGGTGAGATAGGGGGTTCAAGGGAGTGCAGCCCCTGTGGGGGATAGGCAGGTCAACGGAGTGCAGCCCCT
>NW_026921090.1:0-18102 GCF_032062105.1 Saccostrea cuccullata
ATTGTATTTTTAATTTATGGGGGACAAGTTTTTGTCAATGGCGTCTAGAAGGTCAATTTCAGTATTTGCATGTATGCACAAAATAGTCAACCCTTGTTTCCAATGTTTTTTTTTTAACATGAAACCTCAAAGATTACGAAGTTAGATAATTGCACTCTGGTTTAAATTTCCCTTTCATGAGTGAAAAATATTCAGTTCGTCAAAAAGCTCTACATTAGTTGCAAAGTTAGTATTCAGAAAAGCGCATGTTTTATTCCTTATTGTTCAGAGGTACATTTAAAAAAAATTACAGAATTATACAGAGTCAAGTCATTGAGTGACAGCAGGATGCAATAAACGGATTAAATGGAGCTGGATATTGAATAGATAAAAAAAATGGCATTTATGTTTACATAATCTGATTTTTGATCGCAGACAAAGCTGTACAACCACCGACCTTGCAAATCCAGGACCTTAATTTCATTTTGATTAATAAAGGTATATTCCGGTGTAAAAATCACTTTGGCATTATGAGCCTGAGTAACAAGAACAGTAAAATTGAATATCACTAAAAATTAATTCGCTTGATTTGTAACATTTTCTTTAGTGAGCTTTTTAAAATCGATTAAATTACCATTTGCCAAAATTAAATATCGATTTTCAAGGATAAAGCGCTAAATTTGCGACTCGCTAAATTTCCACTTATACGGTATCTATTGAAGAATAATCTGATCGTACTAACTGAAAATTTTTTATGATCATAAACACATTAGATAATTTTGCCATTTCTATTTCCATTTTTAACCCCCGTCCTTACCGAGTATAGTCAAATATTTTGAATTGGAATGGTAATTGGATAGCTGCAGATCTGTAGCTATCCAGAAAAATACATATTGATAGACCGGGTAGCTACAGTGCCACCCATTGAAAAGACTGTATATTTATTGAGCACAAAAAAGTGCGCTAGTAATTGCCATGGAATGATGCGATTTTTAATACTACCAAGACAGGTGCTAATTTGGATTTCGATGTATGATAGATATACCTGTTCTGTATTTTATTAGCTGATTTCCAATGAAGCGCATATATCAAGCCTTAACTCACATGCAAAGACAACAGAAAGAAAATCGCTTGGTAAACTGTATGGTGTTGTTATTCAGTATTGACATGTTATAGTGTTAATTAAGGTCATATGAAAAGTAAACTGGATACCTATATTAAATTTGATATTGATTTAAAAAAGTGGCCATGAACATACTAATTACCGTTTTTCTGAGAGACTGTAGGCAATCTGGATACATTTCCTTTGTCGAATTTGAAGAAAACTCCCATACTCGTGACTGGTTTTCTTAATTTTTCATTGAAAATGACAGTTTAAAATACAATATTAATTTTTCATCTTGTTTACCTACAAATTAAGCCCCGAAACACCTTTTTTGACCAAGCTAAAGTTGCAAAGCATCAAAGAAGGAATTTTTTTTCTCAAATTTGATAAATCTGTAGGCACCTTTCATTTACTAGATCTTGACCTAAAATAGAGCACATGGTCACATTAAATTTCAATTTATAAGAAAATATATATTTATTTTAATGCAATAAGTATTTTGATACCCTGGCTACCCTTCAACTGGTTAATTTCTTTCCATAATCCTTTCAACGCTAAAACACCTTATCTTATCCTCCTTCAATGAGTAAAAAGTCTGTAAAACAGACGGGTAAGCAGTTCATCGTTAAATTAAAGCAGGGAGGGTATTTACTTGCTGATCAGCCCTTCCTCTGTCGTTCGTAACAAATGAGATGCAAAAGTTCAACACTACGCCGCACACTTTGAAACTTAATTTTTGTTTCTATCTAAAGTTCTTATTCTATTGTTTTTGGAAAGTGCTGCTAGAATCGTATTGTTTACGGGAATTAATGCATTTTTTACGATGTTATGAACAAAATGTAAAAATTTTGGGAAGGTTTCGTCAGAAAGTGTGGAATAATTATTTCTGTGATAGGATTGATTGATTGTATACTGTTTAACGTCCCTCTCCAGAATATTTCACTGATATGAAGACGTCACCATTGCCGGTGAAGGGCTTCAAATTTGGGCCTTTGCTCGGCACTCAGGGCCATTGAGCAGGGAGGGATCTTTATCGTGCCACACCTGCTGTGACACGGGACCTCGGTTTATACGGTCTCATCCAAAGGACCGCCCCATTTAGTCGCCTTTTACGACAAGCAAGGGGGTACTGAGGATCTATTCTATCCCGGATCCCCACGGGGTTCTGTGATAGGACAGTTGGATTCTAGCAGCACTTTTCATGGTACAGAGATGTTTTTACATAATTATTATTACAAATTGAAATGAATTATCCCCGGGTAGTGTTGAACTTTTCACATTTTCATTAAGGCATATTTTCTAATTATAGGCGTCACGTGGTGACGTCGTGATGAAGTGCTTCGTGTAGTATATGTCCCATTGAAGTCTATAGAATGCATACTTATAACAAAAGTTTTATGCTTGACTTTTCCGATTGATTAGTGTTACATAATTATAAAAACGTCTTTATTCGCCGAATTCTGGTCCATGTGCTGCCTTAACATACCTGCGTATTTTCCGTTCAGATTAGGCTCTGCCATCTTCTTGTAGTCTTAACTGTGCTGCAAAAGTCGTTTTCTAAAGTTCCAAGGTAGACCTGCCCTAAAAAATATATAGATCAGTAGAGTTTACCAATGACTACGTAGATATTGTAAATAAATGTCTCTAGCATCTTTTCAATATCAAGTTCACCGTATCTCTATGTGGAATCGGAGTAATTTTAATGATGTAATTTTGTTGATGACCAATCACAAGATATGAAATTTTAGGGGTGCTGGTTTTATTGAGAAAGCAGTTTCTACATGATGTCATGAAGTCTGGTCTTTAATCTAAATAGTAGATTTTTGTTAAAACTTTGAAAAGCTATATGTTTTGATTGTATTGATGTTTCAAAAATTCTGAGATTTAAAATTTTCAAAAAGTTTTTGAGAGTTTTGTTTACAATCCATATTTAATATGTATTACTTCTTGAAAATATTACTGCACACTCTACGTTTAACGTTTCTCCTTCACGGCATTCAAAAATTTTGATAGGAGAAAAGATAGGGTCTTGGTTGCACATTCATTGAACTCTGCAATATATCTTGTAAGAATTTTTATGAGGTTTTTAAATCAAGTATATGTACGTTAAATCAAACTCACATTGACTGGAATGTTAAACATGTTCAAAATGAAAGGTCACTTTGAAAATTTTCGTTCCTTGCAAGGGAACTATGAACAGTAGTTGGATTAGCAGATATGTTCCAAATGTGAACAACAAATATGTACATGTACATGTTTATAGTGATAAGAAATATTGTTGCTAAAAATTGCAAGGATTGATTTTCCTCTTATTATTTATTCAAATTCTCTACGTCAAAGAAGAAAAGCCTTGGTAAATAATGGTAATTCGACAGCATTTTCAATTCAATTTGTTAGCTGTTATCAGAAAGAACAGCAAAACAACAGAAATTTATCGGTATTTATAAGAATGAACAGCAAAGCAACAGCACATTATCATTATTTATTAGAAAGAACTAATGTTCTAAATGTGTTTAAATAATAATTGCAAAAATGTATTTTGTCACTGTGTCCTTGAATAACAAAATAAGCCAAACCAATTATGTTTATTCATATGAAAAAAAAGAAATCAATATTTTAGCAATAGTAAAATAGAGAATAGGTAGCAGCCAACCAATCAGTTTTCAGGGATAAATTGAATTTCTGATATTTATACTTGGCCGCTGAAAACAATTTCTCAATTCTTACAGGAATGCAACAGTCAACATTGCCCACAAGGTACAATGTACAAAATGTACAAAGTACTGGCTACCTTTTCAATTGCTATTTTGGTTACGGTGTCTCGTGCTACTTTTTATTCGCGGAGACATATTATGAAACCTGATTTTGATAACAAAAAGTCAAATAACGACCTTTTAGGAGAAGACACAGCTGAATCTTTGACTGAGTGTGTCGCTCTCTGTCGGAAAGACTGCCACTTCTTTGGATTTCATTCTATACTGATAAGGTGTCGTGTCCACCAAATGATCTTCACTTCCGCTTCCGGAATGTCTGTGAGGCCCGGATGGAGATATTATGCACTTTGTATGTAGAAAATTTTCATTTTTTTAAACACCAACCCGAAAAGCCCCCAACATGGTAATCGTTTATTATTCCACTAGAGTCATAGATATTTACCCTGTATGCTTTTCCTGTATTTTCATAAGATAGTACTGATACATCTCGTTTCCGTAACATTATTTTCACCCTTATTTATTCCCAATAATAGCCCGAGTTACAAAGATTTGGTTGTATTATCAAGCATCGCTTTGTATTTTCAATATATTTTTTTTTATCTTAAATTCCTGGCATTGAGTAAAAGGAATATAATTATGGGAATTAAAAAATGAAAAAGTTCCCAATATTTTTTTTAAGTAGAAAACCATTCTTCAATTAGGACCTTATTTAAAATCACTAGTGCTCGTTTCCTTCTATGTTTCGAAGATTCAAATTTCAGTTGAAATTTTGTTTAAAGTCCTCCTTACCATAATATTGTTGGCAGCAAATAGTACACATCGTTTGATGTCGATCGTGGTAGAAAATAGTACTTTACTTCTTCCATGCTGTTTCTGTGTTCGGTGTAGAGGAATTATTATCGTTGAATCTCATACCATTAATAAACAACTTTTCTATTAGAATCTAGTGCACAATGTCACTTTTGTACTCTTTTTTTCCTGTCTCTTGTATAAATCGTATCCAAAATAATTTGTTACATCTTCATGTACCGGTTACGCGTTCGGCCACGTCATTTTCATCAATCACAATTCCAACATCACTTAGTTAGGTAAATAATTAAAATCACTGAAACATACATATGGCATACATGATATGTTTCTGCAAGGCATAAGGGAAACTGCCCAATTATGTATGCACATTATGCCCCCATTTCAAACTAAAATGGTTTGCAATTTGAATTTTGTTAAAAGGACATCCTCCACCCCTTATAATTTTGTTTTAAAATAAATAGAGCTGAAAAAACAATTTAATATATATTATAAACGTTACTACCCCAAATTAGGTATCTATGTTACCCCCCCCCCTTTTAGTCAAGATGCGTTGCTCCTTGCATTTTGAAAAAAAAATGGATCATCAACAACAACCCACTAGTAATTTTGTCAAAAATGAGAGAGTTGATCCTAATGTTGCGGGTTTGAATCCCTTTGTGGGACGTGGAGACCGTGTAAACCAAGGGCCCATATCCCCTTAGATGCTGGTTCCAAAAGATCCCTCACTGCTCAATGGTCGTCAGTTCCTGTTATAAGAAAGACTGTGCAGCCCTCCGCCGGCAAGCCTTCGTATGAGCAACAACTCCCTTAGAGGGACAGTAAACAAAACACATTTGTACTATCAATATTGATCATGTTTAACGTCTCTCGAGAGAATTTATCTCTTATGAGATATTGCCATAACCACTGAAGTTCCTGTCGCGAGGGGATGCTCCGCTTAGCGGTGCCCTGGTTTTTCACTTGTACTGATTCTATTTGTGCGCAATATTTCATTTTACAAGTTACCCTCACGTGATTACTGAAGTTATGTGGCATTATTAATACACGTTATAGATATACTCTTTGCAAGTTTTATATCCATAAATACATAGATCACTTATTGAAATTAAAACGTAGCACAAAATAAATCAATATGTTTTATTTGCGATTTAAGCCTTCATTAGGCAGTCTTAAGCACAGATGATAGAAATATTTTTTTTTGGGAAGAGACTTAATTATAAAACTAAGGTATCACTGTAATTCTTGTGGAATTAGAAAATTGGAAAATGAAATAAACTTTGAACAAATTAGTAATATTTCAAGTAAGAAACAAATATAGACAAATAACACTCCGTAAAGATTAACAGATGAAAATAAATTTCTGAATATGTTATCTTGGTGCTAAAAGTGAATTAAATTTTGAAAAAAAATATACCAAGTCAGGTGAGTTTTAACAGGAAAAGCAAAATTACAAGAAATCAGCAATATCATGTTTTACCATTTTGCTTTTAGGATAGAATTCAACTGGATTGGACATCACTTACTTTTGATAATGTCAAAAAGATACATAAACATGATATTTTTCTTAATATATAACTGAGGTTCGAGTGATGTAAACTATTCAGTATTTTAAGGATAGGAAATATTTACATGTATTTCATACTTTTACATTTCTATAAATGATTTATTTGTTTTCTTAATAGATGAAATCAGACGAAAAGCCAAGTTGACGAGACAATTATGAGAAAAATTAAAACATTTCGAATTATTGTATATTTCATCGTATTCTTACTTAAATTCAATTCATGTCAAGACATAAAATGATTTTGAATTGTTAATTTAATGACTTATAAAGTATAAATGTGTATAATTAAACACGGTTATTTTTTGAAGATAAATTTCTTTTCTTTTTTTTTTGTATATTGAATGTAACTTTAGAATAGGTATGCAATGAGAATAGTCTGGTTTAAAAACTATTTTAAAATTATTCCTATTACTACCACGTAGCGATACTTGAGCGGATAACTAAAAGTAAATACTATATGTAAAATATGCTGCCAGACATTTCTTTTATCATGATTATTGATATCTTACACTTCAGTTTGTTTGGACCAAAAATTAATGTTAATCTCGGTAATATTGTAACAAGTATGGTATACAAATGGAAGAGGATTCCTCTACGTCAGTTTGTATTTCTTTCTTAGGCATCTTTCAATAAATAATGCTATAAATGTAAACCAACATTTATAATATGTATCGCCGTGAACCGCCGTGGGCACCATTGTCTTAATTTACAGCCAATCAGCGTGGCTTCTCCTAATCACGTGACCATTGTTTTATTTTTTACCAAAGGAGAAAGCCACACAAATTTACAAGGAAATTTTTTATCGAAAAACCCTCCATCCAACCCACTCTCTTCCACCGTCTTATATTATATTTGTTATATATGTACTTATATTAGTGTTCATATTTAATTGTTTGGCGTTTATTTTCTTTTTGCCCACCCTTTTTTGATGACAGGCATATCAGTGCCTGCTTTATGATATATGTAATTTTAGGGGGTCAGATTGCATAATATGTTACCAAAGATTTTTGTATTCTTTCAAAGTTTGTTCTAGTCTTGTCTGACCCCCTTATAATATGTTTATATTTTGTTTTGCGTCATTTACTTCAATAAATGACAATTTTTCACTTTCACTACTGTTTATCGAAATGGTGATATTGCACGAAAAGAAATATCGTGTTTGAAATAGAGGTTCTTAAAAATTAAAACAAAACGAACCACTGAAATTAAAAACAAAGAAAATATATAACTTATTTGCATAATTGTATTTTTAATTTATGGGGGACAAGTTTTTGTCAATGGCGTCTAGAAGGTCAATTTCAGTATTTGCATGTATGCACAAAATAGTCAACCCTTGTTTCCAATGTTTTTTTTTTAACATGAAACCTCAAAGATTACGAAGTTAGATAATTGCACTCTGGTTTAAATTTCCCTTTCATGAGTGAAAAATATTCAGTTCGTCAAAAAGCTCTACATTAGTTGCAAAGTTAGTATTCAGAAAAGCGCATGTTTTATTCCTTATTGTTCAGAGGTACATTTAAAAAAAATTACAGAATTATACAGAGTCAAGTCATTGAGTGACAGCAGGATGCAATAAACGGATTAAATGGAGCTGGATATTGAATAGATAAAAAAAATGGCATTTATGTTTACATAATCTGATTTTTGATCGCAGACAAAGCTGTACAACCACCGACCTTGCAAATCCAGGACCTTAATTTCATTTTGATTAATAAAGGTATATTCCGGTGTAAAAATCACGTTTCGCGTATAAAAATAAAAGGTAAAATTTAAATTTTGTCTCTGAGTCTGAAATACACCAGCATTGAAATAGAATCAATTTATACTTTCCCCTTAGAAATGTGTATGTGGTTTATTTATTGATGTCTTAAACACACAATGAGCAGATTTTTATTACCGTATAAGTAGAAATTTAATCGAGGATGTATAATTTTGGCATTATGAGCCTGAGTAACAAGAACAGTAAAATTGAATATCACTAAAAATTAATTCGCTTGATTTGTAACATTTTCTTTAGTGAGCTTTTTAAAATCGATTAAATTACATTTTGCCGAAAATTAAATATCGATTTTCAAGGATAAAGCGCTAAATTTGCGACTCGCTAAATTTCCACTTATACGGTATCTATTGAAGAATAATCTGATCGTACTAACTGAAAATTTTTTATGATCATAAACACATTAGATAATTTTGCCATTTCTATTTCCATTTTTAACCCCCGTCCTTACCGAGTATAGTCAAATATTTTGAATTGGAATGGTAATTGGATAGCTGCAGATCTGTAGCTATCCAGAAAAATACATATTGATAGACCGGGTAGCTACAGTGCCACCCATTGAAAAGACTGTATATTTATTGAGCACAAAAAAGTGCGCTAGTAATTGCCATGGAATGATGCGATTTTTAATACTACCAAGACAGGTGCTAATTTGGATTTCGATGTATGATAGATATACCTGTTCTGTATTTTATTAGCTGATTTCCAATGAAGCGCATATATCAAGCCTTAACTCACATGCAAAGACAACAGAAAGAAAATCGCTTGGTAAACTGTATGGTGTTGTTATTCAGTATTGACATGTTATAGTGTTAATTAAGGTCATATGAAAAGTAAACTGGATACCTATATTAAATTTGATATTGATTTAAAAAAGTGGCCATGAACATACTAATTACCGTTTTTCTGAGAGACTGTAGGCAATCTGGATACATTTCCTTTGTCGAATTTGAAGAAAACTCCCATACTCGTGACTGGTTTTCTTAATTTTTCATTGAAAATGACAGTTTAAAATACAATATTAATTTTTCATCTTGTTTACCTACAAATTAAGCCCCGAAACACCTTTTTTGACCAAGCTAAAGTTGCAAAGCATCAAAGAAGGAATTTTTTTTCTCAAATTTGATAAATCTGTAGGCACCTTTCATTTACTAGATCTTGACCTAAAATAGAGCACATGGTCACATTAAATTTCAATTTATAAGAAAATATATATTTATTTTAATGCAATAAGTATTTTGATACCCTGGCTACCCTTCAACTGGTTAATTTCTTTCCATAATCCTTTCAACGCTAAAACACCTTATCTTATCCTCCTTCAATGAGTAAAAAGTCTGTAAAACAGACGGGTAAGCAGTTCATCGTTAAATTAAAGCAGGGAGGGTATTCACTTGCTGATCAGCCCTTCCTCTGTCGTTCGTAACAAATGAGATGCAAAAGTTCAACACTACGCCGCACACTTTGAAACTTAATTTTTGTTTCTATCTAAAGTTCTTATTCTATTGTTTTTGGAAAGTGCTGCTAGAATCGTATTGTTTACGGGAATTAATGCATTTTTTACGATGTTATGAACAAAATGTAAAAATTTTGGGAAGGTTTCGTCAGAAAGTGTGGAATAATTATTTCTGTGATAGGATTGATTGATTGTATACTGTTTAACGTCCCTCTCCAGAATATTTCACTGATATGAAGACGTCACCATTGCCGGTGAAGGGCTTCAAATTTGGGCCTTTGCTCGGCACTCAGGGCCATTGAGCAGGGAGGGATCTTTATCGTGCCACACCTGCTGTGACACGGGACCTCGGTTTATACGGTCTCATCCAAAGGACCGCCCCATTTAGTCGCCTTTTACGACAAGCAAGGGGGTACTGAGGATCTATTCTATCCCGGATCCCCACGGGGTTCTGTGATAGGACAGTTGGATTCTAGCAGCACTTTTCATGGTACAGAGATGTTTTTACATAATTATTATTACAAATTGAAATGAATTATCCCCGGGGTAGTGTTGAACTTTTCACATTTTCATTAAGGCATATTTTCTAATTATAGGCGTCACGTGGTGACGTCGTGATGAAGTGCTTCGTGTAGTATATGTCCCATTGAAGTCTATAGAATGCATACTTATAACAAAAGTTTTATGCTTGACTTTTCCGATTGATTAGTGTTACATAATTATAAAAACGTCTTTATTCGCCGAATTCTGGTCCATGTGCTGCCTTAACATACCTGCGTATTTTCCGTTCAGATTAGGCTCTGCCATCTTCTTGTAGTCTTAACTGTGCTGCAAAAGTCGTTTTCTAAAGTTCCAAGGTAGACCTGCCCTAAAAAATATATATATAAGTATAGTTTACCAATGACTACGTAGATATTGTAAATAAATGTCTCTAGCATCTTTTCAATATCAAGTTCACCGTATCTCTATGTGGAATCGGAGTAATTTTAATGATGTAATTTTGTTGATGACCAATCACAAGATATGAAATTTTAGGGGTGCTGGTTTTATTGAGAAAGCAGTTTCTATGATGTCATGAAGTCTGGTCTTTAATCTAAATCGTGCGGATTTTTTGTTAAAACTTTGAAAAGCTATATGTTTTGATTGTATTGATGTTTCAAAAATTCTGAGATTTAAAATTTTCAAAAAGTTTTTGAGAGTTTTGTTTACAATCCATATTTAATATGTATTACTTCTTGAAAATATTACTGCACACTCTACGTTTAACGTTTCTCCTTCACGGCATTCAAAAATTTTGATAGGAGAAAAGATAGGGTCTTGGTTGCACATTCATTGAACTCTGCAATATATCTTGTAAGAATTTTTATGAGGTTTTTAAATCAAGTATATGTACGTTAAATCAA
Organism: Saccostrea cuccullata; assembly: GCF_032062105.1. Lineage (NCBI taxonomy): Eukaryota > Metazoa > Mollusca > Bivalvia > Ostreida > Ostreidae > Saccostrea > Saccostrea cuccullata. The sequence goes on from NW_026921090.1 coordinate 10,806, forward strand.
ACTCACATTGACTGGAATGTTAAACATGTTCAAAATGAAAGGTCACTTTGAAAATTTTCGTTCCTTGCAAGGGAACTATGAACAGTAGTTGGATTAGCAGATATGTTCCAAATGTGAACAACAAATATGTACATGTACATGTTTATAGTGATAAGAAATATTGTTGCTAAAAATTGCAAGGATTGATTTTCCTCTTATTATTTATTCAAATTCTCTACGTCAAAGAAGAAAAGCCTTGGTAAATAATGGTAATTCGACAGCATTTTCAATTCAATTTGTTAGCTGTTATCAGAAAGAACAGCAAAACAACAGAAATTTATCGGTATTTATAAGAATGAACAGCAAAGCAACAGCACATTATCATTATTTATTAGAAAGAACTAATGTTCTAAATGTGTTTAAATAATAATTGCAAAAATGTATTTTGTCACTGTGTCCTTGAATAACAAAATAAGCCAAACCAATTATGTTTATTCATATGAAAAAAAAGAAATCAATATTTTAGCAATAGTAAAATAGAGAATAGGTAGCAGCCAACCAATCAGTTTTCAGGGATAAATTGAATTTCTGATATTTATACTTGGCCGCTGAAAACAATTTCTCAATTCTTACAGGAATGCAACAGTCAACATTGCCCACAAGGTACAATGTACAAAATGTACAAAGTACTGGCTACCTTTTCAATTGCTATTTTGGTTACGGTGTCTCGTGCTACTTTTTATTCGCGGAGACATATTATGAAACCTGATTTTGATAACAAAAAGTCAAATAACGACCTTTTAGGAGAAGACACAGCTGAATCTTTGACTGAGTGTGTCGCTCTCTGTCGGAAAGACTGCCACTTCTTTGGATTTCATTCTATACTGATAAGGTGTCGTGTCCACCAAATGATCTTCACTTCCGCTTCCGGAATGTCTGTCGAGCCCGGATGGAGATATTATGCACTTTGTATGTAGAAAATTTTCTTTTTTTTTAAACACCAACCCGAAAAGCCCCCAACATGGTAATCGTTTATTATTCCACTAGAGTCATAGATATTTACCCTGTATGCTTTTCCTGTATTTTCATAAGATAGTACTGATACATCTCGTTTCCGTAACATTATTTTCACCCTTATTTATTCCCAATAATAGCCCGAGTTACAAAGATTTGGTTGTATTATCAAGCATCGCTTTGTATTTTCAATATATTTTTTTTTATCTTAAATTCCTGGCATTGAGTAAAAGGAATATAATTATGGGAATTAAAAAATGAAAAAGTTCCCAATATTTTTTTTAAGTAGAAAACCATTCTTCAATTAGGACCTTATTTAAAATCACTAGTGCTCGTTTCCTTCTATGTTTCGAAGATTCAAATTTCAGTTGAAATTTTGTTTAAAGTCCTCCTTACCATAATATTGTTGGCAGCAAATAGTACACATCGTTTGATGTCGATCGTGGTAGAAAATAGTACTTTACTTCTTCCATGCTGTTTCTGTGTTCGGTGTAGAGGAATTATTATCGTTGAATCTCATACCATTAATAAACAACTTTTCTATTAGAATCTAGTGCACAATGTCACTTTTGTACTCTTTTTTTCCTGTCTCTTGTATAAATCGTATCCAAAATAATTTGTTACATCTTCATGTACCGGTTACGCGTTCGGCCACGTCATTTTCATCAATCACAATTCCAACATCACTTAGTTAGGTAAATAATTAAAATCACTGAAACATACATATGGCATACATGATATGTTTCTGCAAGGCATAAGGGAAACTGCCCAATTATGTATGCACATTATGCCCCCATTTCAAACTAAAATGGTTTGCAATTTGAATTTTGTTAAAAGGACATCCTCCACCCCTTATAATTTTGTTTTAAAATAAATAGAGCTGAAAAAACAATTTAATATATATTATAAACGTTACTACCCCAAATTAGGTATCTATGTTACCCCCCCCCCCCCTTTTAGTCAAGATGCGTTGCTCCTTGCATTTTGAAAAAAAAATGGATCATCAACAACAACCCACTAGTAATTTTGTCAAAAATGAGAGAGTTGATCCTAATGTTGCGGGTTTGAATCCCTTTGTGGGACGTGGAGACCGTGTAAACCAAGGGCCCATATCCCCTTAGATGCTGGTTCCAAAAGATCCCTCACTGCTCAATGGTCGTCAGTTCCTGTTATAAGAAAGACTGTGCAGCCCTCCGCCGGCAAGCCTTCGTATGAGCAACAACTCCCTTAGAGGGACAGTAAACAAAACACATTTGTACTATCAATATTGATCATGTTTAACGTCTCTCGAGAGAATTTATCTCTTATGAGATATTGCCATAACCACTGAAGTTCCTGTCGCGAGGGGATGCTCCGCTTAGCGGTGCCCTGGTTTTTCACTTGTACTGATTCTATTTGTGCGCAATATTTCATTTTACAAGTTACCCTCACGTGATTACTGAAGTTATGTGGCATTATTAATACACGTTATAGATATACTCTTTGCAAGTTTTATATCCATAAATACATAGATCACTTATTGAAATTAAAACGTAGCACAAAATAAATCAATATGTTTTATTTGCGATTTAAGCCTTCATTAGGCAGTCTTAAGCACAGATGATAGAAATATTTTTTTTTGGGAAGAGACTTAATTATAAAACTAAGGTATCACTGTAATTCTTGTGGAATTAGAAAATTGGAAAATGAAATAAACTTTGAACAAATTAGTAATATTTCAAGTAAGAAACAAATATAGACAAATAACACTCTGTAAAGATTAACAGATGAAAATAAATTTCTGAATATGTTATCTTGGTGCTAAAAGTGAATTAAATTTTGAAAAAAAATATACCAAGTCAGGTGAGTTTTAACAGGAAAAGCAAAATTACAAGAAATCAGCAATATCATGTTTTACCATTTTGCTTTTAGGATAGAATTCAACTGGATTGGACATCACTTACTTTTGATAATGTCAAAAAGATACATAAACATGATATTTTTCTTAATATATAACTGAGGTTCGAGTGATGTAAACTATTCAGTATTTTAAGGATAGGAAATATTTACATGTATTTCATACTTTTACATTTCTATAAATGATTTATTTGTTTTCTTAATAGATGAAATCAGACGAAAAGCCAAGTTGACGAGACAATTATGAGAAAAATTAAAACATTTCGAATTATTGTATATTTCATCGTATTCTTACTTAAATTCAATTCATGTCAAGACATAAAATGATTTTGAATTGTTAATTTAATGACTTATAAAGTATAAATGTGTATAATTAAACACGGTTATTTTTTGAAGATAAATTTCTTTTCTTTTTTTTTGTATATTGAATGTAACTTTAGAATAGGTATGCAATGAGAATAGTCTGGTTTAAAAACTATTTTAAAATTATTCCTATTACTACCACGTAGCGATACTTGAGCGGATAACTAAAAGTAAATACTATATGTAAAATATGCTGCCAGACATTTCTTTTATCATGATTATTGATATCTTACACTTCAGTTTGTTTGGACCAAAAATTAATGTTAATCTCGGTAATATTGTAACAAGTATGGTATACAAATGGAAGAGGATTCCTCTACGTCAGTTTGTATTTCTTTCTTAGGCATCTTTCAATAAATAATGCTATAAATGTAAACCAACATTTATAATATGTATCGCCGTGAACCGCCGTGGGCACCATTGTCTTAATTTACAGCCAATCAGCGTGGCTTCTCCTAATCACGTGACCATTGTTTTATTTTTTACCAAAGGAGAAAGCCACACAAATTTACAAGGAAATTTTTTATCGAAAAACCCTCCATCCAACCCACTCTCTTCCACCGTCTTATATTATATTTGTTATATATGTACTTATATTAGTGTTCATATTTAATTGTTTGGCGTTTATTTTCTTTTTGCCCACCCTTTTTTGATGACAGGCATATCAGTGCCTGCTTTATGATATATGTAATTTTAGGGGGTCAGATTGCATAATATGTTACCAAAGATTTTTGTATTCTTTCAAAGTTTGTTCTAGTCTTGTCTGACCCCCTTATAATATGTTTATATTTTGTTTTGCGTCATTTACTTCAATAAATGACAATTTTTCACTTTCACTACTGTTGTTATTTTAATTTTAATCCATCAAAAAACTAGCTCAGTTGACTTGGCTTCGGTCTTGCATAATAACAGAGGAACATAAACCTTTTTATTTCTTAATATTGGTAGAATGTTTCCTCATAAATGAAAATAAATTGTCGTGGAATGATTTCAAACTGACAAATCTCGAATAAAAGATGATGCAAATAACAGCTGTTCTACAGTTAATGACTATCTTATTCATTCAAAAATAAAAAGTTTATAAAATGCTTTTATTTCAGGAATCATTATACTGTATTGAACAATTGTAAACATTGAGTTTGGATTTATTATATTTTCTTACATAAACAGATTGGAATGCATACCACATATGCACAGGACAGACGACTCGGGAATATTGAAACATTTCCTATTTGACTTTTGCGATGAGCGCTGTCTCTTACACTTGACAGATTACTTACAAGGACAATGCATGGAAGCTCTTTTATAATATAAATATTTTGCTAAACATTTGATTAAAGGGTAATTACAGGCCGTTTCAAAGCACAGATTAGTTGCCATTGAAGACAACAACAACAACCCTACCACAAATCTTGGCCTTCACACGTTAGTGCCCTTAAGGAGGTTGGGGGTAAACAATTTAACTAGAAATAAACCACCAGATTTAATTATTTTTTTAAATACGGTATCTTAAGCTGTCAACATTCATTTGGTAAAGAAAAAATTCATATATTTTAGTTTAAATTTTAATCAAATTTTCAGTCTTTATATGGAGCTCTCCTTTTAAAGGAGATCGAAATAGTCTAAAAATGGCTGCCACCCCCAGCCTCGATAACACTATATCTATGACCACTAGAAATATTCTCTGATCTTTTATCAATTATGTACCTCCATACATGACACATTTTTAAATGTCCAGGTTAACCGTCAAAAGTATAAGCCAAAGCTTCATGTAGGAAAGTATGGGGAGAGATATATTCATACAACTTCGTTAGCATTTCATCAAAAACAAATAAAACATGCGCAGATGTTCTAGTAAAAGTGTATTAGGATGACTACTAGATTCTGCCGGGTGAATTTTTAAATTCCCCATGTCATTTGACTCGGAGCAGCATCGCTACGTCATTATAACATTACAGTATAACGTCACGTTATATGTAACCGTTAACTTCTCATTTTGAAGTACTCGGGAAGCCTTTACTTTGTACTTCTCCTGTACTCACTTAAGTAATATTTTAGAAAATCAAACAATTTCCTAACTCACGAAGGATATGGAGATAATGAGCATTATTCAATGTCAAAGTCCATTAAACAATATAAAAAATAAGAGCACAGCAAACACGTACCTCCAAAACATCAAAGGTGGAATCAGGTGCCATGGAGGAGTGAGCATCCCCTGCTGACCGGTCGCATCCGCCGTGTGCTCGTTGTCATGAACAGGAAATAACGGGGAAATCCGTCGTCAATTCTGTGTATAAATAAAGAATTGGTATGAAAACGTCAGTCAGCATTTGACTCAATGATTGATTGTATTTGCTGACAAGGTCATTGTATCGACTATAGAACTTACGAAATGATGACTTTAAACGAGACTGCTGATATTCTTGTTTCATCAACTTGCCTGTCGATAATTTACCTCCTTTAAGAAATTGATCATACGTAGGCATGCTCTCGCGTATCGAATCAACTAAGATATATATACTCTGTACGCAGGTGATGGAGGTATATTGCTGCATAAGTAAGGGAATTTAAGGATTTATTATAAAAAAAAAAACCAACAAAATTTGTGTTTGTGCTATCCCAATGAAAAACAAGCTAATTCAGAGAATTTGTGTCCCCCGCTAATGGAAAAAGTAAAACCATGCGCAGGTCGAGGAGAGGGGGGAGGGCGGATCCCCTTGACTGAATTTGTACAATCATTTAATGTATACATTTAAACTGAAGCAAATAGAATATACCAACTTGGATATAAAGGTTCGATTGCTTATTATTTATTATGTGTATGGAATATTCTTTTTAAATTGAATATTTATCACACTCTTATTGTGATATTATTAGTTTATAAAAGCCAGACCTCACAAATTTTCAATTCACATGCTGAATACTATCATTAAATAAAAAAAAAAAATAGAAATATATCCATAGCAAATGAATGCCCCGCCGAGGGTATATTACTTAATCAGCATGTATTAATGTATGAAATTAGATAAGAATATCTTTAATAGTGATGCAGTTGAATTACTTACATAAGTATGTATCAACATATGAATTTGGACACTAATTTCATGAAAGTCGGGTGATGTCAAAGGAAATGCCAAGGTCAAAAGCTATTGATTCAGTTGTAAAGCTCTCATTAGTAAGTATCAGCATATGAAGTTGAAAGATAAAAAATATTGTAAATGGTTTGATTAAAACTGACTTAAACACAAAAGGATAAAACTGAGGTCAAGGTCAAAAGAAAGGTCAGGTCAGAATTGTTGATGCAGTTGAAGTGCATACATCAGTATGCATCAGCATATGAAGTTTTTAACACTGATTTGGGAAACGTGAGGTCAAAGTCAAAAGAAAAGGTCAAGGTCAAATATGTTGATGCAGTTGAATCTGTATCTGTCCAACTCCTCTTGGAAACCTTCATCCCACCCATCAGGCAATGAACACTTGTCTAATTCTTTGGTTTCTTGAATCTTCTCATCTTCTTATCTTCTTGATAAATTACATTTGCTAAGAGTAGTATAAACCGCCTGGATGGGCGGGTCAACTGAGTGCACTTTTGGGGCTGGGGTGGATAGGCGGGTCAAGTGAGTGCACTTTTGGGGCTGAGGGGGATAGGCGGGTCAAGGGAGTGCAGCCCCTGTGAGGGATAGGCGGGTCAAGGGAGTGCAGCCCCTGGGGGATAGCCGGGTCAAGAGAGTGCAGATTAGGGGGTCTGTGGGGGATAGCTGGGTCAACTCAGTACAACCCTAACCCTAGGGGGAGCTAGGTGGGTTAGTACATAGCCCCTATATGTCCTATACGGGGTGTTTACACTGTGTTTACATTTTACTATATACGCTGCTACTACGATTCACAACGCTGCTACTACGATTTTGGCAGCGACTTTTATACCTGTTGCATCATCTGTAAGGGCCCTGTGCAAAAAATACGATAGACCTACGTTTTTATGCTGAGTACACAGGTATTACTTGGCAGCGATTCAAGTTTGTTTAGGGCCTTGTGCAAAAAATAT
>NW_026921091.1:0-82500 GCF_032062105.1 Saccostrea cuccullata
CTTTTTGCGTGGTTTGAGTTGTGAGAGTTTCTGTGCGGCAGCCTCTATAGATTTGGCCGCTGTCAGTAGCTCACTCTCTGCTATCACTGTGGGGTCCTCAGGATCAACCCAATCTGTACCTAACAAAATACAGTGACAAAATCAAAGGCATGAAAGTACTGAGAGTGAAAAATCAAAGTACTGCAAATAGATGGAAGTAATATGAATGATATAAAGTGTGAATATATGCTTGATAATGAATTTACTAAAAAGTGAAAATGGGTGAAATTATGAACTTTGATGAGGAAATGTTGCAAATTTCTTACTCTGAAGTCATATTTCTTAGGCATCTCTTTCTTTTGATTTTTTATTACAGAATTTTACCATATCAAAATTACCTAAGAAAGTAGTTGGTAGCAAACTTTATGATGAAAAACATTTTTTTTTCAAATATAAAGACAAAGTTGAATTCATAATGTGGTGGTCACTAAATTTACTTCAAAGCATTCATAAATAATCTGGATACATGCAAGAAAATGAAACTTAATTCAGACAAGCCAACATATAACATGTCCTGCAATAACAAATCAAAAATAAAATAATAAAATTCATGCTTGAAATATAGGTCACTGCATCCTAAATTTCTTTTAAAAATATTTCTACTCTATCGAATGAAAATATATTTATATATATTGGAATTTGTAGTCATGGGGTAGAGAAAAAACTTATCAAAAGAGGGGACAATTTAACAAAGTCTGGATTGGGTAATACATTGTAAGATAATATATATATATAGGATGGGTTCTACTGTACAGGGTGTGGACAATAATTAATGAGGAATGAACATGAGGAATGATATGGTAGTTAACAAAACAATTTGCATGAAAACTTGAGTGATATGAAATTCATGTGAACTTAATAAAAATTTATGCTGTCGAGTGTCGACATAACCTCTCCACTTTTACTTGGCTTTTGGAAGACATCATGATTATACATAAGTATTCGTTTAATTATTAAAGTACTAATTAATGACCCTGTGATATTGATAGTTTTTCTTCTCATTTTGCAGCATTCACATAAAACAGGGCAATATCATTTTACCCTTTAACAACACTGAAGATCACTGAAGGCTATATACTAAATCAACACAATCATTGATAAGCTTATGCAATGGTATACATATCATTAACACATGGAGATGGTCTACTAAAATACCTTCAATTTAATTCTAGTGAACAAGTGAAATTTATCTTTAATTTTGTTTTTGCTAATTTTCCAGTAAAGTTCATTATCTCTCTTTTAAGTTCTTTCAAAAATTTAAATCCTTTAACAGAAAACAGAAACCACTAAATAGATGACCTCATCTCCACGTGTTGTTTTGGTCTGATTAGAATGGGCATGCCAATATAACCAGTATGTATTTAAATATCATTTGTAACATTTAAACTGTCTCTCTTGAATGTCATATAAAGTAAGTTTAACTATTATACGTCAGGCAACTTTAAGGTTAGATGTCAAGGTAACATAACTTTAAGGTCAAATGTCAAGGTAAGATAAATTTAAGGTGGATTGATGATTGTTTATTGCAGAGTCTGCAATATTTCAGCCATGTTTCATCACACAAATTTAAGGTCGAATGTCAGGGTCAGATAAATTTTAAGTCAAATGTCAAAGTCAGAAAACTTAAAGGTCAGATATCAGGGTCAGACAACTCTTAGGTCAGATGTCAAGGTCAATATTATGATGTCAGGAACACAGGTATTAATTCTATCCAGGATATTAATTGTGTAACGTTCTGGTTCCTAAGTTTGGTTTTGGACTGAAAACAATGCTGCAATAACAAAATATGGCTATATTTTACCTTAAAAAATCCTATGTAAAGAAAAGAAAAGAAATCTTGGTCACTTGTGTACAAGTATTAAGTTACATACTAAGTATAAAAGGAGGAGGGGTGATTGATTTCTTTGCTGAAGAAGAAAAGATTGTCTTACATTTGATTTTAAGCAATAATTTTATTGCTATTTTGATAACCAAAGGTGAGCCAAATTCAATCTTCTACAAAAAATTGTAAAATTATAATCCATGTTCTCTCCCCTGCTAAATATAGCCATGACAGTTTTATTACTGCAGCATCTGTATACTCCTAACCTACAATGAAAGCATTCTCTTGATCAGCGTTGCCCTGGTTACCTGATACAATATGGGACCAGCGAATTTCTTTGGAGGCTGATTAAAAGACAAAGTTTTATCAGTTTCATTACGATGAAGAGTTGCTTCCCCTAAATGGGACCAAAAACGGACAATGCAGAACGTTAAGCATGCATACGAGACAAGACATCCAAGGTATATATTATATATATATATGTACATATTCCATTTAATCAAGATCCCTCTAGATTCCCTTAATATCTCTGTATCAAGTGCAGCATGATTAATCTCTCGAGTATAAATCCTTCTTTTACATATTCATTCATGTGTATTGATATCATAATTATTATGCAGTCTAATTCCTCAAAATAACCTTTTCATATCTGCATAGTAGGAAACAAAGATGAATACTCTAGATATAAATATACTAATTTCCTCCTCAAATATGCCTGTTAAAATTCTCCTCTCATTTTAACATTCTTTAATATATAAATCAATCGTCTGGATTAAATGCCCACAATCTTTTTTTTTCTTGCCTCCATGTGGCATTTCATTAACACTCCTGATAAAACAAGACATTAGACAGAGTAACACCAAAATAAAATAAAGCAAGACACGACATGTGTACACACCTCCGTCTGGTGTTAGCTGGCCCACTAAAAACAAGAACGCATGTATGAAAACCAGCTAAATATCACCCTAAAAAAAGAGATTTGTAAGCTAATTTTTTTTTAAAGTTTGGACTGATATTTCCTACAAAACCCAATTATTTCCCCCTCCATTTCAACATTAATTTGTTAACTATCTGTAAAACTCTATTTTTGAAGAAATTTTCTCTTGTCGTCCTAGTTTTGATTTTTTAAAATTTATTTTTAAAAATTTTTGATTTTAGGAACACCTGTACAAAACCTGCTACAATTAGCAAAGAATTAGCTTACACAAATTTAATAGTGTTCAATGTATCTGAAATCTCTTATCAAAACCCTTGAGCCAAAATGATAATAAGCAAATATTTTCATCCAGTAAATAATCCAATACTATGTATTTAAGAATACAACTCACACATATTTATTATCATATAGAGTATAGATTTGCCATACCCCAGCAGAATATGCTATATAGAATGCAAATGCTTTCGCTATGATAATATTACACGTCTATAATTTACATATTTACGACTACACATCACATCCCAATAGCTGAGACAGGAAGTGAGGAGTTGCCTACCTTTGATGAGTTCCGCACAATGAACTACTTCCTGTACAGAGGTCGCCACCTGTCTGGACAGTGCGGCCAGAGTCTGCTTGGACTCCTGGGAAGGTTTTTGAACCACCTAAAAAAAGTGCCAAAACTTTCAACATTTCAGCTAACAGTTTAAAATGGAACCATGAACCGAAATCTGAACAATTTTTTTTTTTTCTCTAACTCAGTAACCAAGATTAACAATGTCAGCAGTATTGCAAGTACATGTTGTACATGTACCATCAACTGCATTTAGTTTTACAAATCTGTTTTATAGACAGACAACATGTTAACATCACAGTACTCATTTATAATTGTTATACAGTGTACTTACCACACTGACTTGTTCCAGCAGGTCTTTGTACACCACAGCACAGCTTTTCCCGGCCTGTATCGTCTTTTGTCTGACCTCAGTCGTCTCCGCAGTGCTGGCTGTACCCTGGTTAAAAAGAAAATCACAGTACTGTCAAACAAAATTCAGTCGTGATAATTAGTTTAGCCAAAAGACTACTGTACATATTTAACATTTGCCCAAGTTTGTTTTAGAACTGCTCAATGACCTTTGACCTCTTCAATTTGAAAATGATTTATATCCAATTATTCAACCCTTAAAACGCACAATTTACATCAATTCAACGTTTGACTACTCTTTCCTACCCTGCATGTGGCCAGAAGATCAAAGATAGCTTTGCGTCCCATGTTAGCGCAGATAATGACGTCTTCCTGTCTGGCTGAGTTCCCAGCAGCCACTGCTTTAGCAGTTGCCGTGGTGATAGGTTTAGTCAGACGGATCAGATCTTCTGCTGTAGCCTTCTTCTCTGGTAGAGTTCCCGCCTCATAAGACTGTTAAAGAAAACAAGTGAACTTTTCTTACATTTGTCAACTATCACAGAAATTAACAGAAAATGGACTTTCCGATACCAATGAATATTAGAAAGGAAATCAAGTTTTCTTGGTTTTTTACATGGTTAACTGTATCTTGGTGTAAGAAAGCCTCCTCATCAATATCGACTCATATTAAGCATTAGACTGACCTTGATCTCCTGCCCTATGGCCTCGATGGTGGACTCCAATGCCCGGGTTCCGCGCGCTGCTTCATCCTCCACTGTCTTCACGGTCTTCAACAGCGACGTAACATTAGTCACCATCACCTTCAGGAAATCACAAGGTTACACACTTAATACAACAGTCAGGGGGCAAGTTTATAATGTGATACACTCATCTGTAACAATACTTACCTAAAACTCCACCGGATTTGTCAGTATCTTTCAACATATTATTCAGATCAATGTTAAATTTCAATAATCTTAAAAATCACTCTAGAAAACACAAGCCTAAAACAATGCTAGTATTTTCTTCTCAACTTTACTTTCATTTTTAAAATGAAAATAAGCCCTTGATAAGGTAAACATTTTTTAATCAACACAGACATGTTAAGCAAAATAACATAGCAAAATGATATGTAACAATCTCATGTACTAAGCCTCTATGTCTAACAATATTGATAAAAAACACAACATATATAGCACCCGGTTTAATATCCTTCATATATAATAGTAAATATTTTATCCGTTAGTAATCTTTTCTTTATTTTTATGTCATTATATTCTATCCTTGATAAATAGGGTTATATTCTACCCTCTGTAATGTATTCATTATTTCTGGTATCTGTCGTTATTGATATTCTTCAATCAGGAGTAACAAAAGGAGAAAACAACAAAGTTATTAAAATCAATTTCATAATTGTATGCACAAGAAGTCATTTAACTACCATCTCACTATTTGGGAAATAAGGCATTGTTGAGCATCATAGTAAAATTCAGGGAAAAATATTGCTGAATATACTGCAAATGGATGGAGGACAGAAAAAAACCCAATTATTATTATTTATATCGATTTTGTAACTAGATGCACAAGAAGTCATTCAACTATCATCTCACTTTTGGAAAATAAGGCGTTGCTGAGTTACATAGTAAAATTCAGGGAGAGTTATCGTTAAATATACTGTTGAGGAACTGTTACTCAGTGAAATTCATGGAGAAGCATTGCTGTACATATATTCCACATGGTCTGAGAACAGAACAAACATTAGGCAGCACACAACTGTTCAGCATGAGAACAGAGGCATGGCTATGCTGATCTAAATTTGCAACTCTATACTCCAATCAGAATAACTCTCATGCATTGTAATAAATGCTCTGGGATTTAAAACAATGTCTCTTACTTTGCTTCTCAGTGATTAACTGTTTAAAGAATTTTTGAATTAAAGATTTTGCTTTTGATCTGATTTTCTTTTCATCAAAAAATTTCTGAGAAGCAAAATGTTTTTGCAAGTTGTATCAGCTCATATGCATATAACTTCTTGCCCATTTCCTGTTAAATCAAAACTAGGATTTTAATTCTTTTTTTTTTTTTTTTTCAAAATTTGATATGTTTATATTTGAAAAGAATGAGAACTAAATAAATAGATCATTGATTTGGATATGTCATTTTCATATGAGCTGAAAACCTTTATCATCATTTTCAGTCAAACTGTTACAAAAAGTAAACATGTTAGGGTACACTAGCTTAATTCCTTCTAAATTCTTCAGCTTCTTTATTCTGTAGAAGAAATTAAAATAGTGTGGTTGAACTGCTGTTAATTTTTAGAAGCATTCTTTTCAGGGAATGAGACAGTTTCTATGGAAACACCATTTCCAATGCAACCCATATCTTTGTAGCCCAAATTTTTCTACGAGGTCAAACTTATATATAGACAGATTAATTACAACACTCAATGTAAATATTGTATGTCCATTATCAGTTCAAAAGTCAACAACACTGGAACAAATTCATCCAATGAGAAGGCCCGAAATTTTAACTGCACTCAGTACATGCTTGAAACATAGATAGTATACCCGTCCGGCAATTTCTCAATAACTGAGTCTGTCTTCTGTAAAAATCAACACGGCTAATATAACAAAGATTGCTCTACAAAAACATCTTTGAATTTATCATTATCTTTGCCTGGCGTTTGAAACTTTATACTATGCTGACAATTATAATGCAAGCAGACTTTATAATGGGGGCCAAAATGACATGTATACTTCTGATGGTAAAATCTATGCCTACAGATGATTGCTAGAAAAGGTTTTTCCATAGAATTAAAAGTGTATTATACCACACGACACTCACAACACTAAAGTTATATTGGTGTAAAATCTAATCTTTAAAGTGAAAATTATTCAAAAGCTTTCCCTTGTGACTAACCCTTCACTAGTACCTCTACCCTAGTTCTGATTATGTTTTCCATCACTTTTAAGCAAAATGCAAATGAAAATCAGATAAAGATATTGTAAGTCAAGGTGACCTTGACCTTTACTGACCTTGGCAGACTCTTTGAGGGTCAGCATTGCCGGATCGGATACGTTTTTGCCGGAGGCGTTCTTGGTAGCACTGATCAGATCCGAAAGAGCAGAGGCCACGTCCTTGACTGCGTTTATTATCATCACCTGAAAAAAATTTCAAGTAGATTACAGACAAATGATTACAAAGGCATTAATTTTCATTTATCATTTCTTTCCCCAAATAGGCAATAAATATTGTATTGAGTAATCAATATTGTATTTTTCAAGTTCCTGTCATGTACTTGAAAATTCAGACTCTGACTAAAGCTCAAACATGTATTGGACATTCTTTTTCGTGGAATACATATTCAAGGATGTAGACATCGTGGTTTGTGCACTAATTTCTGATAACTGTCATATTTTTTAAATGAACTCAAATTCAGATTTTAATCATAACAGAAAAAAAATGTTCCCCTCTTTTCACTGGATCATAATTGACAAAAAATTTATCCCCTCTTTTGATTGGTCAATAATTGACAAACTATCTCCTCTTTTGATTGGCTGATTACCTGTGCCTCTGGTTGGTCGGAGCCCAGTGAGGCGGCCCCCAGTTTGACCACGTCGGCGAGTTTGGTGATGGTTTTGACGGCCTGCTGGGCTGCCCCTGCCAGGGTCTCCTGATCAGAGGCCGCCCCCTGTACCAGTTTCTTGGTCTCCTCCACCAAGGCTTTAGCTGTCTTAAGGATGTCCTCTCTGTAAATAATACACACAGAAAAATTTATATCAAATAAAATGTCAAATTCTGGTACAGTTCACTCTGAATAAAATTTTTTGATCTGTTGGCTTAATACACTTTATCAAAAAACATTATCAATTTATTTTTATCATAAGTAACATAAATTTTGTCAAGAACATAATTGCATTCTCAGCTTAATAAAAGCAGTTCCCCCTGATAATGTTGTCATCATTTTAAATGTAAAATTACAATATTTTCCCAAAGGCTGTTAAGATTTTTATCTTAAATTCTTCATAAAATGGAGAAAAAAGGCTTCAAATAAAATTTGACACTGTATCAAAACACACAACTAACCTGTGGCTAGCAAAGCTATCGTCTCCATCTGTGCTCAGTGTCCCAGCAGTGGCAAACATTATGGTGGTGTCCAGATCAGCGATGATACCACTGACAGCGCTGGCAGCGTTAATACAGGCCTGGGTGCCTCGCGATCCTGACTGGAGGGCCGCCAACACGAATGAGACCTTCTCGCTGACGCTGCGAGCGTGGTCCTGTAGATCTCTACGCGCGAACGTATCGTGAGGATCACCCTGTACCTTCCCAGCATCCTGTACCAACTCCACACAGCTCTTACCCAGGTCCTGCACTGTCGTCCGGATACGATTTGCGATCTAAAAATAGTACGAATGTTATTTATTATTACTGATGGAACTCTGCACTTACATTTATAAAACACAGAAAAAATACGGTATCCATATTTTCTTCCTCATGGTGTTAACTACAGAACATTACAAAGCTCCTTTGATAGTAATTTTATCTCAAATAATTTTGAATAAATCATTGTAAAGTGTTCCTAGTTTTCTCCAGCAAGTAGACTACAGATAAACAAGTTGACTCTCCTGTTTTAACACTTACATCTTGCCCACTAGCTGTGGCTGCAGCGTTAGCCGAGTTGCTGGCCAGAATGTCATAGTCTCGAGTCAGCTGATTGGCCAGTCTTCCGAGGTCAGCGGGGTTAACTCCAGCCTTGCCGACCATCTCCTGGGTTGTCATGGCAATCTTCTTCGCCAGGCTGACCATGTTAGACTGGTATTCCACAAAGGACATTCCCTCCCTCACCATCACTTGCTCATCGGTCTGCATACAACAAAAGACAAAATTGAACTATAATGCTCACAAATTCCCAATATGAATCTGAATTTTACTTTAGGGTATTTGTATATTAGGAAGATTTATATTCTTTGCAAATTTAGGGTTTTTTCATGATGGTTTTGGTCTACCTTTGTTATGGACTTGGTCAGTTTGTTAAGGACTTGGTCAGTCAGTGCCTACCTTTGTGATGGACTTGGTCAGTCAGTGCCTACCTTTGTGATGGACTTGGTCAGTTTCTCTATCATGCTGTTGACTACGCCGGCCTGTGAGGCCGCCTCCTCCAGTGACTGTAACAGATCCTGTACCACGTCCATCGTGTTCTCAGCTGCTGTGTCAATGTTATCATGGGTGTGCTTAGGTGCCTAAAAATACAGTGTCAGTGTTATCATGGGTGTGCTTAGGTGCCTATTAAGCAAGACGTATTTCTTATAAATATGTGCTATCTAACTCTTACATAAGCCTGATAATTTGTGACTCCTTATAATTATACACCCCTCCTCCCTGCCTGAGTGGTTGTTACTATCCTACCTTGGGGTTACCTCTGCCCTCTTTACAGGAGTACAAGAACTGTATAGCCCCCTTTGTTATATATGGTGGTAATTATCCTACTTCTGAGTTACCTTCCCCTTCTTTAAAAGAGTAAATGAACTGATGAGCCCCCTTTGTTTATCCCCCCTACCTCCCTTCCCCTTTGAGTTGTTGTTTTATCCTACCTTGGGGTTGCCCCCTCCTTCTTTACAGGAGTACATGAACTGTAGGGCTGACTCGGCCACAGTCTTGGTCAGGTCTAGGATGTGCGTCTGTTGTTTCGAGTTCTGAATCAGAGAGGCCGCGCCAACCGCTCCATCTGACAAGGGACCAAAGTAACTGGCCATCATAGTCACCTGAAATCAGAGCAGATATGGAAAGCCTTATCTCCTGAACACCAAAAGTATGAAAATGGAACATATATAGTGCATTTTTTAAAATTATGTCATTTGCTTATCATCTCTTACTCTGTGACCCAGATTTTCTGGTTCTGCTTTAGCGGAGTCCTTGACCTTTGAACAAAGGTCGTGGATTTCTCTGGCACTACCAATCATCTGTTCTTGGAAGCCCTGTAATTAATATTCACATCAAATTTCTCTGTCTCAATACAAAACACACCATTCAATCTTCAATGTAATTTTCCTCAATACATTCGTACCAAAATAAATCCCCCTCTCCCTCCCACCCCTGTGACTACATAATACTGACCCTGAGGGATTTCTCTGTCCTCTGCTGTAAGCTTTGACTGATTGCCGCTAGTGATGCTTGGTCAAGGTCCTGTAATGACCACCCCCCTCCCCCCCTTGACTATGAGTTAGTTACTGACCCTGAGGGATTTCTCTGTCCTCTGCTGTAAGCTTTGACTGATCGCGGCTAGTGATGCCTGGTCAAGGTCCCGTATTGACCGGTTCAGTTTCTCTATTGACTCGTCACATTCTCTCTGACCAGGAGCGCAGTCCCTGAAAAAAAAGATAATCCACTTAAATCATTTTCACTATTCAAAAAAAATTGTGAATTTATTTAAGTTTTATATAGGTACAGCATTTTGAACTCTACAAGTTGTTTTAATGCACTAAAGTGAAATCAGATTTGCTCATCAGTGGAGTCATACACTTCAAAATTTGACTTTTTTTAAATAAATATAATTCACATCTGAAAAGAACATAACATTTTTCAGTTATACAGAAAGAAAAATCACTTTGCTGTGAAATTCTTTATGACAATGTTTTGCTGTAAATGTCTTTGACTGTGATATTTACTTAATGGAGGACACCAGTCTTTTAATGGCTTCTGACACACTCTTGGAGTGGTTGGAGTACAGCTGGTACGTGGGGGGATCTTTAGGGTTGACGGCCAGCTGTTTGGCTGCAGTCACCATGTTACAGGCGCCATCTATCATGGCCTTTCCAGCAGCGATAATGGGCTCCTGGGCTTTTCTGGCCTGAGGAATAAATAGAACATTCATAAAATGAATGTTAATGATTGAATGTATAAAATGAATATTCAAGATTGAATATATAAAATGAATATTCATGATTGACTGCAGAAAATGAATATTCATGATTGAATACATGAAATGAATTCTCAAGATTGAATATATGAAATTAATGAATATTCATGACTGAAGACAAAATTGTTTTTCATGGATTATGGATACATACATGTATTTGTAACTTAGAAAATTCAAAACTACCTATATTATCAATTTTAATGAGAATTTTCGTTAAGGAAGATATCTCGTATATTTCATTCTTATAAAATATCTTGGCAAATTTACTCTAAACTTTACCGCTATTTCAGTGGTCGAAGACCTTTATACAATAAGGGTCAGTATACCTGTGGACTGATCTTGGCTGGCATACTGGCGAATTCTGGGGAGGAAGCGAACGTGGTGAGTTCGTCCACGGCGTCTGTCAGGGGTTTAGCAGCCTCCGCACACTTCTGGCGGTTTTCTTCCGTGAAATCCTGATCTAAAGCCTGCAATCAACGTAATCAGGGTCACTAATTGTTTACTTTGATATCATCTTATCATTCATTTCTTAACCTTAAGTATCGTTTTTGTGATATACTGTTATTTTTGTTAAAAACTGGCTAAATTAACAACTTCAAAAAATTATTGATAAAAATGTCACATATAAATCAAAACTTTCAGTTTTTGTAAGGTCCAGAAATTTTGTTTATAAACACAATATTGCTTTCTGCTAAAACTGATCTCTAATTCTGTACAGTGAAATAAAGAAAAACACATTGGACAGTTATGTTTAATTTTTAACATGATGGGATGTTTCACTTTGAATTAAAGCCATCAAATGCCTATGAAGTAAGTGACCTCTGACCTTGATGGCCTTGACTAGGTTGGCGGTACTGTTAGCAACGTCCTTGGCACTCTGAACAAAGTGTCGCTTAGCGACGGGGTTAGAGGTTTTACTGGAGGCCAGGCGACAGGCGTTACACAGGGCGGATGTGTGCTTAGCAACCACTGTCGCTGCCGACAACACCTATAATGGAGGAAAAAAATAATGTACAAAACTCATATAAAACTTTTCATAGGAGGCTACTTGTTATTTGATGCATTTTAGCAACAGCTGCATTTTTTGAAATTGAAAACCAGGTTAGTGTCTAGTCCAGTTAAATATCATTATCAAAGCAGAAAAGTTATAATTTGTTTTGAAAAAAAAGATTTATCAAAATTACTTTTAAAATTCTATCATAGTAAATCATATTGGCTTGATAACAAAATTAATTGCACTTGGATAGCAGAACATCTTGTTTAGACTGAAACAGTACATATGGCTGATGTTTAATATATACAAAAATCAAGACAGGTTTAATTTGCTCTGATACACTCCGATACAATGTGTTAACTCTGATCTGATACATTGCGATACATGTTAACTCTGACTTTCTGCCATATATAGTATTATCTTTTGTATACAAGATATCTCTCAATACAGTTATATATATCATGTTAGTAACAAAAATTCTGTGATATTGACCGTTTCTTGCTATCATGTTTACATACGATATGATATGATACACTATTACGGATGATAAATTGTGAGTGTCTCCTTAATAAGATCTCTTCAACATGTGAAAATCTAGAAATAATATGTGTAACATGCCTATGTACAGGAATTTATATTTCATATCTGTCCTCATATTATTAGCTAGAATTGTGAGTTGTATTTCTTAACTACAAGAGTGAGGTAATTCTGTGCTCTAACAACATAAAAAGTATTATTTATAATCTAGTACATTCTAAATAGCTTCAAACATCAGCATATTCTAAAAAGAAAGGAGACAATGTATGGCTGGACTGGGTATTGAACCCAAGACCCTGTATCAGTAGTCAGGTGCTCTACTGACTGAGCTACCAAGGCCAATTTCCACAGCCCAAACCATTATATTATGTTACTTATTAAGATAAAACCTTTTCTATGAAGATAATGCTACTAAAAAATTCTTAAAACAAATTCATTAGACAAGTAATATGATACAGAATAGTGTACCCCTAAAGTTTTATTCTATTTAGTAATTTTACTGGAGAAGTCACCAAAATTTTAGCTATATCCACTTAGTACTAAATGAGAGATGGTTTACAGTATAATGATACACAGTACATAAATAGCCTTGTTTATAGGTTTCTACAGATACAAAGTTGATATAGGTCCTACTTCTGTACACACAGACAAACAGACATTGTCTACCATGGTAACCATCGCTAAGCAACAAACACAACATTTCCTCTTTCTAAGCCAGACAGGCGACTGCAGCAAATTATTTTTTTCTCCAGAAAAATTTGGCTCTCAGTAATGACACTGTTACCATGGTTACCATTCATACAAATTTCTCTACAGAGAAGCGTATATATCTCTACACGTAATACTGACAGGAAGTTAACAGAGAATTCTGGGAAATATACATTTACGTGGTGATAGCTTACATCATGCAGAGACCTTCTCTGGAAACCGTAGGATGTAAAAGAAAATAAAGAATAATATATAGTTACACTGAGGTAATATTCAATATAAATTCTATAATATCTTCTATGATATATATTTAAATAAAAATTCTATCATATATATGTCTCAAGGCATACACTTGGGTGACGGATATTCAAACTTTCTATATTTATAGTAAATATCTATCATTTAACATAAAGTGAGCTCTGAAATTTCTATCTAGTAACCAGATAAAGAATATTAAAAAATTTGCATAATCATGAACAAACAAATCACAACAATATTATTTCATCAATACAAAAAAGTAGGAACTGAATTGATGAATATTCAAGTATAAAATTATGTTACAGTCAATAAAAGTCGGAAGATAAATATTCATGATTAAGTTTTACAGATATAACTTCAAGATGATTATTCCTCAAAAAGATGAAACAAAATGAGAACAAAGACACTATGAATTGGAAATATTGATTTATGAACAAATATAACCAAAAGAATAATATTTAAATAATTGCTTTGCAGGGAATAACCATGTATATATTTTATCTTCTTTCTATCATACAAAAGGAGCTGTTATAACCAAAGAAAATTTTGTTTAATGACAATATATAACCTTGATCATTATTTGAGTGGAAAAACTCAAATGGAAATTTTAGCAAGTAAAGACTCTCAATTAATTATGGGTTCTGGACAAAAATCAAAAAGTACATATAGGGAAATAGTCCCCAAAAATGAGTTCCTGCACAAAACAAAACTCAAAAATAAACCTTTTTTTTTAATGACATTGAAGGCAGGCCGACGTCACAACATTGTGGTATAGCTCTGTGTAAACGAATTAAAGACAAGTACACACAAACTGAAACTAAAGGTCACAATGCACAGGCATAGATGACCCCAGGGGTCAGCCTGGGGGGGTGAAAGGTCACCTACCATTGACCTACAGCTATCCAGTTGGTAATACTAAACAAAGATAAGAATTCCATGAATTCCATTGTGACGTGGTGTAATGAAAATAAAATTCTCCAATTAACAAAATAAAATCATATTCTAATTATATACTTGTACTTTTAATGAACATTTATTACATTGTTCTGTTAAAATTTTAAATTAAAACTGTGAGTGTAAAGCGATAGGCTTAGCTGGGTTCAAAAAACCTGGCTTATAAAGTTATGGTGGCAGTTACTTAAGCTTTGATAGTGTTAGACAATACAAGTATGGTGTTTTATTAAGTATACAAAAGAATCTAGATCAAAGCTTCCATATATTTGTTTGATATTGTCTATCTAAAGCCATTAACACTATCTGTCTCAAAAGCAAAATGGAGCTACAGCTTGTTTTTTTTTCTTCATATTCTGCAGTAAGCAAAGGTAACTTGCTACAGAAAAAAATTCTAATTTCAAAATCTTTAAAACAATTGTTTATTACTTTATTTTTGTTAATTGTACAACTTTTAGAATTTCTTGGCAGGTTATAAAAAATCAGGATATTAATGAAACAACAGTTTTTTATCAGTCCATGCTGTAAATTTAGTAATTTCCAACAAAACTCTCAAATTAAAATTCTAGAAACTTTTTTTTCACATCTCCAAATTTATTTACAACAAGATAATGCTACTACATTAGTACACACCCTGGTGCTTGTAGCTGACTATAAGTATGAGGCTTTGAAGTCTGGAGTCACTTAATGTACAGCCAGTCATTAACTGTAAAGCAAGTCACACCTGTACGTGTGCTGACTAACTCAGTATAACTCACCTGTTGTTGGGAGCTGGCCGGGTTGATCAGATTCTGACATGCCATCTGTATGGCCTGGTTAGCACGTGCAAACTGAGATTGGTCCACGAGCCCGGGCTGACCGGGCTCCGAGGCTCCATCTGCAATGCCCACCAGATATGCTGCCTACAGGGGGGATAGAAATGGGCATATTTATTGTATTCAAAGCACGGAAATAAAGCCAAAATAAATGGGCATATTTATTGTATTCAAAGCACGGAAATAAAGCCAAAAGGAATGGGCATATTTATTGATCTAATTTTATCATCTCTAAATCTGCAGTTAAAAATGACACCTTTGAAAGCAAAATATTTGTGTTAAACTGTCAAATGTTGCACCCTCCCAATAAAAAGTTCCATATCAATTTCAAAGAACTACGGACAACTGGATTGAAGAAATTTCAGCTAAGTAGAAGTGACTTTATATTGGGAGCACTTTTGAAATCTTCCCTTACTTGTGAGGCAGCCTCTGTAAGTCCACAGACAGATGTTGAGAAGTTCCCCACTGAATCACAGAAATTCTCCAGGTCTCCTTTCTTTGCGTGGTTTGTAATGCCAGTCATAGAATCTCCTAGCAGCTGTAAAACAGAGATAGATGTCTAATCCTTAGTCATTACATTATACAGAATAGAGCACAGACCATCATTACATGTATAGCATAGGTCGATAATATATTATCTTAAGCATTAAAAAGCTGGTTAGTTATATGAAATGTGAATCAAAAGAGTAACTATTCCATGTACAAATTCTGTTGATGTTATTCCATTTTACCGTTTATCTTGTAAGCAATGATTTTCTACACAATCAAGTGATTTGGGCCATGGAATGTGATTTGGGTGATTTCATGCAAAGGAAATGGGAACAAAAACTACCATTGCACCAAGACATAGGTTAACTAGGGCAGTGTCACTGACACAAAACACAACACAGAATCCTGAAGGGCAGGGGAAAACTACAGGGGAAGATAAACAAACACAGCTAAGGCTATCTAAATTTAATTCCCTGGTTCTCAGGCCAATTTTCTCCAAAACAGATGCGAGAGGGCGGCATTTTATTTTTCATTTTATTGGCTATAAAGTAGATGAGGGAGGTATTTTTTTAAATTTTAATTTCCGAATTTTCTTTAATATAAAGATAATTATTTTAATCACAGATATACTTTCCATTTCTGGTCAAAATTTCTGCTTTATCCATTACTTAACAGCGTGTAAACATCGTAGGTAATGTCCTCGAATGTATTTTCAAACGAAGTAGCCAAAATCTCATTGTAAAATGGCTACCGGAAGTGACATTTGAATACTAAACTACGAAACAAATGAGGTCGGAAATTTTTTTCCCGGATTGGTCTCCGCGATACCAACTTTTTATTTTATCAAAAATACAATAAAATCGGCAATGCGGCTACCTCAAAACGGATGCGCGCGGGCCTGAGAACCAAGATTTCAATTTTATATGGCCTAACATTTACATACATTCTAAACAAACAAACAAAATCTTTATTCAAATAAGCACAAACATAATCAGAATTTATTTTAATACGGTAAGTTTATCCATATCCTCACACGTGGTGTGACCTTATGTTATGTGCACTAAGTGTGTAAATCCTCAACCCTAAAGTAGTGTTCCCTGCCCTATTCCTCCTATTACTAACAAAGTTATTATACATTTCCCATTCATCCACTTAAACAACATATGGCATGCAATATCTACAGTACTGTAAAAATATTTTAAAAGAAATAAATCTACATGAAATTACACAAGAAAATATTTTTTCAAGACTAAAAAATGAATAACTAAATTCTATCTGATTTGAAAAGAAGATTACTAATGGATGATTGATATGTCTGACTTGAATAATTATAATTCTGCAGTCTGATTATTTGTTCAGAAAGATATTCCTCTTAACCAAATAAATTTATGCCAATTATCTCACTAAAAAGGCAACTTTCTGTTTATACATTGGCAAAGATTTTTTTATAATTAAGCTTTACTGTGAAGTAAATGTGATTCTTTCTCTAAAAACTTCATAGTGAAGTCAGATTTTTTTCCTTGTCTGAAATACAAAATTCTGGTTTAGAATCCATCAGGAGAAGAGGCCTGGACAGACCCATAGATTTAACATAACATGAATGCTGAGGAGAAAAAGAAATCAATCTGTATAATATTTACACGTCATAAGAAATATAAAGGATCCCCCTTTCCCCATTCCATGCTTGGACTTGGAAAAAGTGGCTTTGCTGAAAACGACAGACAAGCTCAACTATTTATAGATCAACAGGACATTTATTTCTCAAGACTAAAATAGATTCCCAAGAACATGTGTAGGTGACTTCACTTCTATTAATAAAAGGTTAAATTATGAATTAATTTGTAATTCAATGGTGAAAATTTTGAGGTGCCATTCCTTCATTGTGACAAAAGTGACCTGGTGCATTGAGCTAGTCTGTTAAAAAGCTTCTGGGTACAACATAGAGAGAGAAAAGGTTAAAGGTGAAATTTACCCAGACTTGGCCCTGTGATAAAATCCACACACAATCATCCAATCAGATGATAGCATTCAAAATTTCAAACATTAAGCCAATCAGATGATAGCATTCAAAAATTCAAACAATCAAGCAATCAGATGATTACATTTAAACAAAATATATACATGTACCAACAATGTGTCAATATTTGATGAGTGATAAATATTCATATTATGAATGTAGACTTGTAGCATTCAAATACTTGTATACAAATTGCATTATATTCTGGCATTCATAAGTAGTTATATCAGTTTTAACTTATATCTTGTTATCAGAATATGAAAACACAACACAAGCAAACAGCAGATATTTCTAACACAAGAAGATGTTCCAAAACATAATGTTTGTATACTCTCTACATGATGGTCGCCATTCTACAAGCAATTCCTTTGGGAATTCAAAACAGTGTATTTATCATATTTACTCTGGGACAATCTACCAAACCATTAGATCAAGCATTCTAATGTTATATTTTCTGATGTTACCTTGGATTTCTCCATGACGGAGTCGAGGCATTCGAAATACGACATGTCTGTCACCGGTTCATTGGCACTCTCCAACATCGACTTCATCATCTACAGATACAAAAAAGGGGGTCAATATATGTAAAGATTGACTTCATCATCCACAGCAAAAAGGAAAAGGGTCATATATTTAAACAACAGAATCATATGAGTTTACATTAAATCAATGTTTTTTTTCAAGGGAAAATAACTTGTCATGTATAACAATATCTGCCCTGGTACACTGACCTGTATCTGTCGGAGGGCATTATCACATTCTTTCTGCCCTGGTGCTGATACCGTACACACATTGATTAACTGGTTAATGCTCTCTGTGACAGCCCTGGAAATAAAGCATTACATAATTGATACTTGAATCATCAATACTCCATGACAATTGAAAGATAACAACCTGCATTACACAGTATTTAGATGAACTCACTTATCATACAAAATCAGGAACTTTAAATTCAGAGTTGTCCCTACCACCCAGAGGATGGTAAATTTCCTTGCCTATAACAGAGCTGCCAACATTCTGAAATGACAAATAGTAAGGCGGGGTCTAGGGACCACCTAGGCCCCCTGCCGCTGAAGATGTTTTGTAAATGGACATGTAATCTGAGGCATGTTTCCATTTTGTTTACTTTACAAACATTGACATGAATGTGATCTCTTCTAAAACCGAAACGATGATACAAGCGAGCGTTGTAAAAATTATGAATATATTATAATAGTAGAAACTATATAGGCTGCCAGCTATGAAAATACGGTATTATAAACACAAGAAAAACTGAAATCGGAAGAATATAGACAGAAATCGTTAGGCGTATTTTAGACGCTGATTTCGTACGCCTTACGCCAAAATCGTAAGGGTTGGCAGCTCTGCTATAATTAAATGATCCCAAAATTATTCCAGCATTCCTCCTCAACTCCCTGTCAGGGGGAGAATCCCAGACCCCCTAATACAATTTTTCATATCCTCTGCTATTTTCAATTGTTAGGGACAACCCTGAATGTACACTGTATTCAAATGTCACTTACATTTTCCTTATTTGACCCAAAATGACTGACATTGAGTTGTAATCTAAAACAAACAGTTCCTATACTGATGCCCTACCTGGCGGCCTGTGATAGCAGATTCTTGGTGTTGGGAGCGTTTGGATCAGCTGACACAGATTTGGCAGCCAGCAAGAGTTTACTGGACACCATAGAAACGTTCTTCAGACCTCCAACTATCTGGTTCTGTGTGTCCACATCCTTAGACAAACCTGGAAATCAACCAATCACAATCATCTTTTTAAGTGAATCAACCAATCAAAACATATCTTACATAAAACAATAATTCAAAACTTGAAACAATTGTTTTCCCTGCAAATAAATGCATGCCTATTTCCAATCAATAT
Source organism: Saccostrea cuccullata (assembly GCF_032062105.1). Classification (NCBI taxonomy): domain Eukaryota; kingdom Metazoa; phylum Mollusca; class Bivalvia; order Ostreida; family Ostreidae; genus Saccostrea; species Saccostrea cuccullata. The sequence continues at coordinate 19,273 of NW_026921091.1, forward strand.
TTTCACAGCATAATAATCTACTTTTAAATGCCAACATTTAACTAACTTGTAAATCAAATACAACTGACTTCTAATGATCCACATCTGCAACCCATATATTTTGCCATATTACACCATCTTTATTCTGAAAATAAGTAAACTCTACACAAACCTGCCATGGTGAGTCCTGACTTGATGAACTCGGAGTACGATGACCCATAGACTTGAGAGGACTCGGCGAGTTGTTTGGGTGTGCCGCGTGACGCAGTGACTATGTCACTAGCCGCCTGGTTCAGGTTCACAGCGGCGTTGTTGATCTCAATCTGAATCTCCTGGAAGGTTCTGTCTGTACTGGGGTACTGAAAGGTAAAATTATAAATCAGTGTACTAAGGTAAGGAAAGGTAGAAATAAATGTTAAATATGTAAAGGGGTCATACATAGGGGGAATGGATAATTTATCTGGGGTACTAAAATGGATTGATGATTTATGTAGCTCTTTGTCTTACCTGTGTAGCAGCAAGCTCTTGACTGAAGATAGTCTTACCTGAGTGGTGGTGGGGGGGATGATCTGACCTCGATAATGTAGATATTTGTCTTACAACTACCTGACTGTAATAATTTGTCTAACCTGAGTGGTGGCTAGTTCCTGACTAGAGCTGGTGATCTGTCTGATGGTATTGTCTACATCCCTCTGTCCCGGCAGTGCATTCACACAGTTATTGAGTGCTGCAGACACCGCCTTTGCCACCTGGTTCAGTCGGCTCTGGTTCTCGGGATTGTCTGGGTCGTTCATGGCTCGCTTGGTTTCCTCCAGAAGCCGTGTAGATTTGTTGATGACTTCCCTTGCGCTGTCGATGACCTGACGTTTGACCTCGATGTCCTCTGAAGTCGCCGCCACACCACGTGTAGATTCTGTCAGAACTCGGAGAGCATTGGCAGTGTCTCTGGCTGCCACTCCTACATAGTTCTCATTACCCTGTGTACATAGGTCACATTATAATTAAACAGGAATATGGAACAGACAACATGGTGGAATTGTGAAGTATCAATGATTCAGTAATAATACTTTGTTGTTATGTCTTGGTTTACCTGTGAAGCTGCTGTCAGGAGTTGGGCCATTGCTGATCCAACATTCTTCGAGGTGGATCCAAGTTTTGAAGCAGAAGACTCAGCCTAAAATAAAATCAATTAACTCTTGAACTTTTATCTAATGAGAATTCCACAAAAATTATTTTATATTTAACCATTCCATATTACTGAATATAAATAATGAATCCAGAAAAATAGGTCAATACAATTCAGAACCTAAATTTTATATCCTGATATTATTGACTTCAACCCTGACCCTATGCCCTACTTACTGTATCTCCAGGAAGTGGCACCAGATTCCCGCTGTCCACGGCACGCCGATACTCCTCCAGGTCCTTGTCCAGTCCGTTGAGCTGGTCCAGTGCGGCGTCCACCTCAAGAGAAATACACATCTCCTCGGCTTTACCCGAGGCTGATCTCAGCTCGGCCAGCGCGGTGGTCATTGTCTTCACCGCCTGGTTCAGGTTTATACCGGCCGATTGGTCACCCACAGTAGGGGCGGCAGCGTTAGCAGCAGACACCAGCTGACTAGCAGGCTGTAAAAATACAAACAACTCTGTTTAGGCATGTATAAGACAGAGAGTAGATGTTTTCTTCAAAAACTTATTCACAAATTTTTCCATTCATATAATATTAAAATATTTCTTTCAAATGTTTGTTGCTCAATCATATTGAATTCTTCGATATGTTTTTTTTACAATTCTTATCCTTTAGCACCATTTACCTGTATCAATTTCTTGCTAGTTACAACTAGATTTATATGTAGGTAAACTTTAGCAGTTTCATTCCCTAGCATTGATTAGCTGTAGTCAATTTTCCCCATAATTCACCATATTGAATTCTGTGATAGTGTTTACTAGATGTAGATAATTTTTAACAGTATTATATCTGTATGATTTCCTTGCTAGTGTTAATTAGCTGTACCTTTGCTGTAGCAGTATTTACCTGTATGAATTCCTTGCTAGCATTAGCTGTAGTTGTGTTGTAGCAGTACTCTATACAGGGTTATTTTCGCCCGAAGTCATTTTTGCCCTTTCACACTTACAAACAATTTTGTACCGTTTCAAATAAGCATTTGCCCAAATCAGGGTAAGGCGAAGGGGCGAAAATAAAACAGGGGCAAAAAATTCCTTGTATACAGTATTTACCTGTATGAATTCCTTGCTAGCACTTATTAGCTGTAGCTGTGCTGTAGCTAATTTTAAGTTTTACCTATATGATTTCTCTGCTAGCATTAATTAGCCGTACCTTTGCTGTAACACTATTTACCTGTATAATTCCTTGCTAGCATTAATTAGCTGTAGCTGTAGCACTATTTACCTGTATGAATTCCTTGCTAGCATTAATTAGCTGTAGCTGAGCTGTAGCACTATTTACCTGTATGAATTCCTTGCTAGCATTAATTAGCTGTAGCTAAGCGGTAGCACTATTTACCTGTATGAATTCCTTGCTAGCGTTAATTAGCTGTAGCTGAGCTGTAGCGCTGTCCTGGTTGGTCTCAGATCTACGGAAGCCTTGAATCAACAGAGGCAATTGTTCACTCATTATCTGAAAGAAAAATACAATTCTTAAGATTTTGCCTTAAGCAAAATAAAATTTTTCCCATGATTCTAATTTCTGCATGAATAAATCAGTTTTCTTTCAGTATGAGCATGTATTCTACAGTTATTTTGAAGACAGTTTAAATAAATGAAAGGTCATTCTGAAATTCAATCCACTAGAATGTTAAGGTATAGTTTCTTCTAAAGAAGTTTATATACCTGACACTGTTGTGTTAGCTGGTGTTCAGAAGAAGTATTAGTGTTAGATTTGTTTGCGTTCTTTGAAGCGTTGATGAGTTGTGTGGTCGCTGAGGCAGTGCGTCGAGCTGCGTTCTACAAAATAAGATTACATTGAAGTATTTGAATGGTGAGTAAATCAGAAAATATTTTAAGAAGCATTAAGTTTACATGATTAAAAATACTGCTTACAGGGAACTTTTTCTCTCACTTCTAAAGAATACGACTTTCTCATGAATATGAAGTGTAATAATAATCTGGTGTTCTAACTTCTGTGAAGTACTTACCTCTAGCCTCCTGATGAGTTTCTTTTTGAGGGCATTACTAGCTGCGATGTTTGTAGCTGCCCGTAGATCTTCTGCGGCACTGCGTAGTCTGCCTTGTTTATCAGAATCATTAGGGCTGGAGGCACAACCCTGAAAGACATCCAAGTATTCTATTATTTCTCTCTGACAGTCATTTAACACACTGTTTACATTACATTAAATTTACACTAAAGTTAAGTTGAAGTATTACAATCTTAAAAATGTCAGACAAATTATATTAGGAAAACGGGGAAGAAAATCTCTCTAAAATCACACATTATATGGATATAAATATGGGTTGGTTACAAGATTAAATTCCATAAAGCCCAATACCTTATTACTTATATTTACATTTGTGACTTATTCATATCTGCCTGATTGTGACTTTTCGTGTAATGTATTATCAGCTTATATCCAGAACGCGCGTATTATTAACGTCACTGAGAAATTATCAAACGTTTATTGAACTATGACCTCTTGAGTACGAATACAGTTTATGCATTGCTTTCAAATGTTATATAAAGGAAAACATTTGCAAATGTAAATGCTCAGTAATAACTTTGTGTAAAATTATCAGCTTTAAAATATTCGATAATGAAAACTATCATGGTATTTCATGTATATAGTGTGCAACAACTACCTACAAGTGTCACTAAATATCTACCTATTGTACAAAATCTACATCTGTAATCACACATTGTAACTGTAGGTCTAACTCTGTAATCACAGGATATATATACAAACCTTGGCAGCCTCCACCATGTTGGCGGTGGCATCAGCCAGTTGTCGCGCAGCAGCCAAGAGTCGTTTCTGCATGTCTGAGTCCGAGTGTCCCTCCGCTTCACTCCTAATGGCCCCGACCAACGACGACGTGGCCTGAAAGTATACACAAGTCATTTATAATATATACATAGGTCAGTTATAATCAGAGTTATAGGAATACACTCCTAATGGCCCCGACCAACGACGACGTGGCCTGAAAGCATACATAGATCAGTTACACTGCTGGGTTATAGGAATACACAATTTTTGTGTGAGTTGAATACTATAGATATTTGTTAGCTGGGCCAGTTGTCTACTATTTTAAATGCATTAAATATTATTGCCATTTGTTGTCTATGTTTTTTGTCTGTTGAATACTATTACAATTTAGTGCTTACCTGAGCCAGGTGCCTGGCCTGCCTGACCATCTCATGAGCGTCCCCTACACTACTGAACAGTCGGTCAGTCACGGTCAGTATCGTGTCCACTGCATCCTCATGACCTTCCCCTGCCTGCAAAAGTACAAACACCCACTTAAAATACAAGCATCTACTGAATTCAATGCTTCCAAGACCTCAGTCTTAAATTTTTATTTCAATAATAAATGAAATTTTTTTTTTTTAATTCACATAAATGAGCAAGCATTTAAATTTTTTTTTTTTTTTTTTAAATTTCACATAAATTAATATAGAGCTGGATGCTTTGAATTGTGTTTGTCTATAAAAGTGCTCAAAATTGTATTAACATCTTTGATATTTTCCTTTCACACCTACTCTTGATTCTGCCTGACTTACAGTGGTGGGTCCTGCCCCTTTCTTGATGTGCTGTAGTAGGTCATTCAGGGCCTGGGTCACTGCCGTAGCGGCCCCTCCGAGGTCCGCCAGGAGTTTATCATCCCGACATGACTGCTGGGCAGCCTCTACGATACCCTCCACAGAGTGGGCCACGCCCTTAGCCGCCTCTATCAACTGCTCCTGACAGGCAGGGCTGCTTATAGTGGGGGCAACCACCTGATAAATCAACCAATAAAATAACAGAATTAGCCAAATATTAACCAATCAAATGACAGCATCAGTGAAATATTAACCAATCAAATGAAAGAAATGGTCTATCAGCATTGAACTTTAAAAATGTTTAATGAAGCAACTCCTCTTATAACTGTATTATAGTTTTACACTGTATTGAATATATTTTCCAAATGTTTTCTGTATTTTTATGCTTTATTTTTAATACTTTTTTGTGTTCTTTTTTCCTTCTTTTACATAAAACTTGCTAACAAATTCCAAAATTCATACATTTGAAATTTACAGCTTGTAATATACAGAACATCTTACCTTAGTACAAGCTACAAGCTGGGAGGTAGCCAGAGCACAGCTTGTAGCTGAGCTGATAACTTTGTTCTGAAGCCCCTGGTCTTCTGTTGTGCTGGCGACATTCTTGGCTTTCAGGACAAGCTGGGCTGTAGCGTTAGCCACTGCCTTAGCCAGGGCAAGCAAGGTTTCCTGAAAGTGTATGAAAACAAAAAATGATCATAAAGGGAGAAATCAATCCAACAGATCCTGAACAATAACTATCCAGAAGTTTTCAACGAAGAATTTACCATTTCAAGTTCTTCACTAAATTTTGTTGCTACTGAAAAAATGGAAATTTTTGCCCACATTTTATTTTTTCCCCTTCCATCCTTAACACAATTGGATGAAATAAAGATGGTGTGAATTCAAAGAAGACAGTAAAATTTCTTTAAAAGAACTGTGACTGTGTGAATTTCAAACAGTTCAAGATTGTTTAAAACTGTGGAGGGGCGAAAGTATCATCCTGTACAGAGTATAATAATGGTACCCTGTAATGGTACCCGGATATTGTGAATTTACGGTATATATATATATATATATTAACATACGGATATAGCAAAATAATTTCCTAGGTCCCAGTGACTTCGTTATAACCTAGTTTTACTGTATACAATGTATATATATTATATCAGTGCACCACATGAATGTCGTACCTGATACATCTTGTCCATGTCGTCGGCCGTCTCCCCGATTCCTTGCATCACTTCCTGTGAAGCCTCACCCACTGTCTTAGCAGCCGATATTAGGTTAGATTTACTCTGTAAAATACACACGTTTTACATGTACGTGAAAATTTTAAGGGGGTTAATTTGAATTCATCATTTTTATGCCAGAATAAGACAGTGTTATATTTTCTTACAGATAAATAAGAGTACAAGTGCATGGTGTACTCAAACATAACGAAATCCCTGAGAAGAGTTTAACTGAATTAATATTATTACACTTACCTCCTTCTGCCCTGGTTCTGCAGCACTCAGGAGATCAGAGAAGGCCCCACACAGACGTTTGGCGGCCCCCAGCAGTTTGTTTCTACTCTCGTCATCATCCTGTAAAGCTCCCAGCATCCGCACATCCTGGGAGAAGTCATCAATGTTGGAGGTTCTGTTGATGAAGTGGAAGATATATATTATATGCATAGCCTTAGACCCTTTTGAAACAATTTTGAGGTAGCCTGAGTGCTTAAAAGTTGATACATGTGATTATCTTACAACTTATTACTGAAAACTTACTCGTAAAATATGATTTTGGTACTGTAAATATTTATTGAATCCAGCTTAAGTTATTCATTTGCATGTGATTCCATACTGTATGTAGGTAGGATGTCATCAACTCTTCTTTGCCAGGAGGTAAAAAAATTATATTGAATGAGGGTCATCCCTCCTTAATTTTTTCACTGACTGCTAACTTACATCTGAGCTACTGCGGCCCCGACACGACTGGTGTCAATCTCGTCGTCTATTGACATGGTAACCAGCTGAGCGGTGGCGGCGTTCATCGCCGACAGCTGGGCCCCGACCTTCTGTCTGGACAAATCCAACATGTTCTGTCTCCACTTCTTAGAAGCCTGCAATGTAAAGTTTAACATTGGGGTCATGCTGTTTTTCAGGCTAATGGTATAAAATATGGAGATTTTCACAGACCATCTTACTCAAAGCATTATTTTGTATGATGGGCAGCTCAATAAGAGCTCATATATTATTTATTTAATATTTAACTCACATCACCATTTCTGAGATTGGGGGAGTGCTACCCCTAACTACAGTTGATATACAGATCATATATTATACTCACTGCGTCGTTTCCGAGGTTGGGTAGTGCTGCCCCCTTGTCCATCTGTGACTCGGCTTGTCGTATGGAGGTGATTCCCTCCTCTATACATGTTAACAGCGCCCTCTGGGACTGGGACAACCCATACTCCTGGATGTTCTGGCTCTACATACAGAAAAAAAAGTTAGCTCCCTCCTCACATATACAAGGTTTTATTTTGCAAAAGAGTTTCAAACTAAATATGAAATCAAATTTTGATTTCTTCTCAGCATGCATTAGGCCACAATAAATAAATTGCTAGCGAATTTTTTTGCATTATTATACTTTTTAATTTTAGATTTGAATTGGTAATTTTATCTACAATACCCAAATAAAAATAGAAAAAGTCTTTTACTTCACATCATCACCAATCTTTTTAGATATATCAAAGCATTTTTTTTCGCGGAACGTAAAACGAAAGTAGAAGGGGAATTTTGAAATAAAAAAAATCGAGGCGGGGTATTATACGAATATTTTTATTATGGCCTTATTTACTGTTTAATTAAAAATTGGAAAATAAAAGTAGATCAAAGCATTTTTTGGGGGAAAGGGGAATTTTGAAATTATACAAAATATTTGTAACAGTTGCTGAACACAAAGATTTATCATATTCTTGCTCTTTAGTAAGATACTGAGACGTCCAAACAAATGTTTTTTTATGAAGCAAAAACCAAAACTGAAGAAATACAAGAGGGTAACATAGGGTCAAATTGTGTGACAGACAGAGTATATCCAGTGCAAACACAAATAACTAAGGTCATCCAGAACTAATTCATAATCACCATTCACTACAAAAACCTAAAAATGAATGAACTTAAATAAAAAAAAAAAAAAAAAAAAAAAAAATGTCAGAATAAAACAGAAAATCAAACAAGCATCTAAGAATTCTACTTAATTCTGGCTTGGTCATTCTTATTGGAGATTTTTTTTTCACTGCATGTGTGTGATACACTGGTTATGTGTAACATATTATCAAAGTCATGTTAGTTTTTCTCAAGCTATTTATATCTTGTTTTCTGACATTCAAGTAACACACATTTCAATCTAAACACTGTCATGCTTATTTTATCTTACCTTTGGACATGGACTTGGTAATTAATCTATGCTTATGTTATCATATTTATTTAAGTTGAAGAATGTTATGTCTGTTATACATGTGATAATTATCCAATAACCCCTACCTTCAAAAAAGTTACTATTTTCTGAAAACTAGAGATACATGTTCTGTGAGCACTGAGCTCACAAAATGACCTTCTGTGAAGTCTGTCACAATTAATGCTTATATATGGTCACTTGAAATTCAAAAAGTAAACTTACTTTCGTAACAAGAGTGGAAACTAGAGTTTACCTATTCAATGTTTTAAAAGCGTTTGATAGTAAAACGTAAGAGAGAGAGAGAGAGAGAAAAAAAAATTTAAGTAAATCAAAACAAAAGTTGAATAGAATTGAAGAAAAGACAAGAACTATTTTCTCTTGCTCATGTTTACTAGAAGACATAGTGAACTCTTTGCCGTAAAGATACCGAGAACTATATGGACGTAAGCCATAAAAATGCTACAATTCACAATGACTGGGGGTTGTCAATAAGTCTAGGAACAGTTAGTAGGCACACCTGTCTGTTGCCATGCACCATATGCATTTCGTTTGAGACCTGTCCGTGTTGGGCTGATGACATGGAGCCCATACTGATCTGTGTCTCCCCCGACACTCCGCCCCTCATCACCCCCGGCATAGCCACTGACGCCACGTCTGGGTGACTCACATTACCCTGCATCCGCGAAATAATGGTCGCCCTGCAAACACAAACATCCATGGGAACAAAATTCATCTGCAGGATATAATATCTCATTTTCTCTGTCAAATTTTATGAAACAGAAACTTTCTATATAATTTCATATTTCTACACCTTGATTCGAGTGATTTTATCAAATTATTGACAGGGCTCTCACACCGTTTTTTGGGACTGGGGCCGGGGCCGTTCAAATTGGGAAAATTATTGTCATTTTTGGAAAAGTTGGATAACTAAAATTCATTTTAAAAACTCCTCAAGTTTTGCTTTTCTAGCATTTTGTCATCAATTTAACATAAACAGAACAAACATGGGTATGTAGGCAATTTAAAAGTACATTAGCTTTGTCATGATATAATATTTCAGTGTTGATTTCTCTGACAGTCAAATTTTTGGTTACCAATACAGCGCGAGACTGAACACAGAATGACTTTCATATATAATTTCATAAAATATTTCAGTTTCACCTTGCGATTAAGTTTCGTGGACTTTTATTAATATTTTTTATGGAAATTGGGAAATTTTAAATCAAAAAAGGTACCTTTTTTGCATTGGGAATGGGGCCGAATATTGCAGGTAAAGCATTTATCTGATTGAAATAAAAGTAAATATTGAATTGCAGGTAAAGCATTTATCTGGATACACAATTACTTCTGCAATAACTTTCTTAGCTGACAATCTCTTTGCTAATGATAAGTTTAGTTGGTGAAACATTTACTTTGTAGGAGACACACTTTATGACTAACTTGTGACATACTATCTCTATTAGTAACACATTAAGTGTATTTTCTGGGTGAAATACTTCCTCTGTGGGTGATACACATACCTTGCAGGTGATAAATTTGACGTTTGATACACACTTTGTGTTTGAAACACGACTTACTTTGTAGGTGACACACTTTACGGCTGACTTACTTTGCTGGCGACACACTTTACGGCTGACTTACTTTGGTGGTGACACACTTTACAGATGACTCACTTTGTGGTGACACACTTCACGAATGAATTACTTTGTCGGTGACATTTCACCGCTGACTTACTTTGTGGGTGACACACTTTACGGATGACTTACTTTGCTGGCGACATTTCACGGATGACTTACTTTGCTGGCGACATTTCACGGATGACTTACTTTGCTGGCGACACACTATCTTCGTACATTGGAGCTTCGTCAGACCCCTCGATTCCCAGGTGATCCTTATCTTTTTTCTAGGATCAAACAAGAAATAAACCTAGATGAAGTCACATGACTTTAGCCCCGCCCATCACTTACTTTCCCTTAGAGACATTATCCTCAAACATGGCCGTGTCGTCCTCAGCTTCAATTCCAAGGTGGTCATCTTTATCCTAGCCAAACAGGAAGTTCATTAATGCATGAATTGTGAGGGTGGATCTAATTTATTTTGAAATAACAATTAATTTGGTTACCCCCCCCCCCCCCCTAAAGATTTCCCTTTTTCTTTATATTTACAAAAGATTGCCAATATACATTCTAGATCCATCCTCATTAATTAGTAAATGCACTCTTTTCCTATCATTTTTTTGTTCAATGTTATTTTTGTCTCCTCTCCATTTAATTTGAAGATTGATTTTATGAAGATATGCATAGGAAAAGACTGCATTTATACTTAAATTTGAATAAATAATCTCTTTTTCTTTTCTTTATATTTTCCTCGAAAAGAAGTGATTTTAAAATTATTTTTAATTTCATTACCAAAATTTTTCCAAAAATTAAATTTCTTTGTTTTGATATCTTTTTTTTTCATTCAGTAATCTGTTGTTTGTATGAAAACTTTAATTCAGGCTCATAACTCAGAAAAAGAGGTATATGTGTAGATCTTAAAGATAGAGAGCAGTAAAGGTCAAAAGGTCATACATGGAGATGACCAATCAGCCATCAGCATTCCATTCATTGATCAAGTAAGCTGCATAATCTTCTGATATACTGGAAAAAGAATGTGCAATATGACTCTATAATAGTATAAAGTGACAGAAAGTTTAATGTTTACAGTACATTCACAAAGTTTTTACTGTATATAACAGTGAAAACCAGAAGCTGATAAAGATAGCTGAATACAAGGCAGCCATGATGGAAAAGTCCAAGTTTTTGTTGTGTTTCTGTAAGAGAAATCTCTCATGCTAAATATCATTCAATTTGTTAGTAACATGAAGTTTTATAATAAACATGATAAATGTCTCAGAAGGTCATTCCAAATTTATGATGATAATGATATGTTCTCAGAGCATCATTTGTCAAGGGAGATAATCAGGAGGTCAGGAAAAGACAACTCCTGTCATTGTACATGCTACTTCTGAAAGAAATTGTTCAATTATAGATATTTGTATTGTATTGTTCAGCCATGCAGAGGATAATTATTTAAAAAGAGATCAAACCTTTGACAGAATTTCACATCAACATCAATGCATTTACTTATTGCATATTGGTTTTTTAAATTCTTTTAATTTATTGATTGATAATTTTGAACAACTATTCTCTAATACACAAATCTTTGTTGGTAAGAAAAAGTAGATGCACAGGCTATCTGAAATTCTGTTCAATTTGTTTAATTTTCTTGTTTTATTTACCCCCTACAAAAAAAGTTCATATTTCATTGAAACAACATAAGCAATACATCATCAGAAGAATCATGAATTACAAGACGAAGTCAATAACATATACATGTTTATTTTCTTTCCAATGATTTAAAAAATTTCATGTTTAAGTTCACGATGCATTTTTTTTTTTCTCAATAAATAAAAAAAATTTATCTAAAAATTCATCAGAAACAAATAACTGTACTAGCTGTGAGCCTTACCCGTTTGAGTATAATGTCGATGTAGCCCGCGATCAGTCGTGAGATCTGCTCTCCTTCCTGAGTCTGTACTGAGTAGTACGAGTCAGAGTAATCCCCAAAGTCCTACAATACAGAAGTATTATATTACAAATAAAATAATACATACACGTATCAATTATACCAAGTAGTACGAGTCTAAATAATCTTTGAAGTCCTACACATAATAGGCTTATATTGAACATTCAAACTTACACACTTGTGTAAACTAAAACACACTTATAAAGAAGAGCCATGTATAGAGTTTAGTTTGCTGGATGAATTAAAAACTGACATGTAGAGAAGATGGTAACTGCCAGGGCTTACCCCCCCTCCCTTTTCCTTATGTGTTCTGCAGCTTATGCTGATTTTTTCAGTAATAATAAAGTAGGCTATTCTTTAGTCTAAGAAGTGACCTTACCAATGTAAAACTGTTAGGAGAAGCTGCCCATCTTTTGACTGTGGTCAGTGGCCAAGTTTTCATAATCTGAAAAATGAAATAGAGTTTGCATACATCACATTTTTAAAGAGATAATTGCAATATTTATCTAATTCATGGATTTATAAGTTGTATCTTTGCTTACTTATAACAAATCTTTCTTTTATGAACAAAGCCTTTCACATCTACTTGTAGCTTTCACAATTCATACAAAAAACAGTTACGATAAATTCTCCAATCACATTAAAAGTGGGGATCCCCCAGCTATTTAAAGAACTTTCCCTACCTCTTTTGTTTTTTCGTCCATTCTCACCACACTCTCCTTTGTAATACCAAGCAGGCGGGGAACCAGTTTATTTTTACCGGGCATCTTCTCCTGAAATTACAAGACCAGGGCATTCAGTGGAACAACAAAGTGCAAGATGACTGAAAATTCCATCAGCCTTATTCAAAGATTATTTTTTTTATCATTAAGCACAGTGAATATAGTGCCTTGCCTTTATTAACCAGTAAAGTTTACCTGTAGAGACATTGTCTCACCTTGATTTACTTGTAAAGTTTACCTGTGGAGACATTGTCTTACCTTGATTTACCTGTAAAGTTTACCTGTGGAGACATTGTCTTACCTTGATTTACCTGTGAAGTCTTACCTTGACTAAGAAGAAGGTGATTCCGTACGTCTTTAACCCTCTACATTTCTGTGTGTACTTGTAATGACTTACCTTGACTAAGAAGAAGGTGATCCCGTACGTCTTTAACCCCCTACATTTCTGTGTGTACTTGGCTTTGGCCTCAAATTCATGAACACCGACCCATTTCTTGTGTTCCTATCAATTTACAGTAAACCATATTCATTAGAATTACTGATGACATTTTTTAAAAGTGGTATTAATTATTATTATTTCAAAATTAAATCTTTGTTGCCTTGAAATTATCAAATAAATTTTACCAAGATGGCATAGATTTAAAAGATGGCATACTTACTGCAAAAATTCTCTTCTCAATTTTCGGTGTTTTGACATACTCTTTTGGTAGAAATTCTTTTACACTGAAACAAAATAAATGCCATACTTTAACTCCCATAAAAACTTGACCATAATTCTGCTGTAAGCTTGCATCCAACAGAATATTCATGATAATTTTAACAAGAAATTTACTCTAAATTTGTTTTTCAAGAATTTTAATAGACAGAATAAAAGGGAGATAATTGAATCTAGAAATCTACAATAAAGGGAGATAACTGACTCTAGAAATCCGGGTTTGTGTTTGTTCTCTATGTAGTCCCCGAACTGTATGTGGACCTGGATCCCGGCCAGACTGATGGCCTCCTCCAGAGTTACCGGGTGTGTTCCGTCCAGGATAGCATCACGTGACTGTAAATAACAGAGATATTGTAAATAATCCATGTATCCTATAGATATTGTAAATAAATGGTGCATCAAAAAATAGACTAAATACGTCTTCATTAAAATTCATATATATCCAAACCACAATTCTATTTTTACATTTTAAGATATATTTGTTCATACAAATGTCCTCATATATCTCAAGATTTTTTGTTACATTTTTGCTCCATTGTGTTTCAGATGACCAATTTCAACTGACCAGTATACCTTACCTATCTGTACATAAAGAAGATTGAGCATTGCAGTGTCTTACCTGTACATATAATAGATTGAGTTGTACCGGATCTCTCTGGTCCACATTCTGGTCAGAGAAGAAGAACTTCCTCCTCAGTAGAAGGGTGTCTGAGTCAGCCACACCCTGCTCTCTCAGTGTCCTCGAATGGTCCAACCACTCCACTGAAAAAGTCACAGTCAGCACTTAATACAAGTCCTTGCCATCAAATAAAACAGTATTCTTCAACTACAAAAACCTGCATTTAAATGTCTGTAGCAAAATTTCTGGTGTGATTTACATTTGTTGTCTGTGTGAAGCTAAAAATAGATCAACCTACATTTGTTGTCTGTGTATAACTATACATAGCTTTAGCTATATTCCTTTTTTTAATACCTAAAAATACTGACCTACATTCATAGACTGTGAGTAGCTAAAGTTGACCTATATTGGTTATCTGCGTATGGTTATAAAAAGCTTGACCCCCATTCATTGACTTTGTAGCTATAAATAGCATGAACTATATTTAGCTTGACCTACATTCATTGTCTGAGTGTAGTTATTAATAGCTTGACCTACATGCGTTGTCTATGTGTAGCTATAAACAGCTTGACCTACATTCATCGTCTATGAGTAACTATAAATAGGTTGACTACATTCATCCTCTGTGTAGCTATAAATAGATTGACCTACATTTGTCGTCTTTGTGTAGCTATAATTAGTTTGACCTACATTTGTCGTCTTTGTGTAGCTATAATTAGTTTGACCTACATTCGTCGTCTGTGTGTAGCTATAAATAGATTGACCTACATTCGTCGTCTGTGTATAGCTATAGATTGACCTACATTCGTCGTCTGTGTGTAGTTTCTTCCTCATCTCTTCTAGTTTTTTCTGGTCCTTGGCGATGGATTTATCTCGTCGTAGTGTCAGCGTCTTCTCTTTCTCGTCGTCCGTCATCTCGCGGACCAGCGAGTATTCCTCATGGTTAGAAATGCCTGAAAATTAGGTTACATATCATTATTGGAAATATTCTTCCAATCAATTTTACAAACAGGCATCACTAGAATTACTTGAGTGTTTGTTTGTATGGTATCAAAATGCACGGTAAATATGTTTCATTGAGTGATTTACCCATTTTAATACACACACTGATGTGGTAATGACAATTAAAAACTGAACAATCAGATGTATAGTGTTTCTGACATTTTATTAAATATGTTGCTGTACCCCCATTATGTTAAATGGCTATTTTGAAAATAATTCATATTTGGTATCATTTGATACATATTTGCATGAGCGATATTCGGATATTAATTTACCCATTTTGGTACATACATGTATTGATATCTGATATTTACCCATTTTGGTACATAAGGTTTTGATTTGTAAAATTCTCATTTTCTTTTTGTACTCCAATAAATCCTACAATAAATTTAAAATATTTAAAACCTTATTGCTCACTGGCAATTTTTCTGCAAATTTGTTCATTATTTTCCCCTTATTTGGAACTTCATGAATTTATTTCTAAATCAAGATTATAGCCTCACTGAGAGAATTATAAAACAAAACTTCTTATTATAAGCAGTTAAAGTAGATTTTATCTAACAATATCTTGAATTCCTTGAATTTAATACAAATTTGCAATCTTTAATGACTTCCTTAAAAGCACTCCTTCAACAATTTAAAATTTTCCAATAGAATAGCTTATTTAAATTGCATTCCCTCTGTCTTCCTTATTGAATGAAACATTTCCATTCATAAATAATTATGAATTAAAACTGTTTTCTTCCTGACTAACCAACAGTTTTAGAATCTGCATTATAAATAGGTTGCTCACATAATGGTTGTAAAATTCTCATTGTAATTTGCATGTGAAATAAATCCTACATAAATTTTAAATTTAAAAAAGCATATTGAAATTTTGATGAAATTCAAGGGTTGTTTTAAAACTACAGCAACTCTGCTTTTACTCTCTCTTATAGATCTTGTCATATAACAGTGAAATTATATGCAAACAAATTTTATAAAGATTATAAGTTAAATTTTTAAGTTTTTTTTTTATATTTATTATTAATTTCTTTAAAACAATTAATTTAATAAAAATTGTGCAATCCATAATTTTTTAACAAACTGAATAAACAATTTAAAATTTTCCAATAGAACAGCTTATTTAAATTGAATTCTGACTGTCTCTTCCTTATTGAATGGAAGATTTCCATTCATAAATAATTATGAATTAAAACTGTTTTCTTCCTGACTAACCAACAATTAGAATCTGCATTATAAATAGACTGCTCACATAATGGTTCATAAATATCACATCATGTAATTTGCACGTGAAATACGACATATCCCTAATCCTAACAAAAAAGCATATTGAAATTTCCTTATGATGAAGATTCAAGGGTTGTTTTAAAACTACACAACTCTGCCTTCACTCTCTCTTATAGATCTTGTCATATAACAGTGAAATTATATGCAAACAAATTTTATAAAGATTATAAGTTAAATTTTTAAGTTTTTTTTTATATTTATTATTAATTTCTTTAAAACAAATTAATAGAATCAAAAAAAATATTTCTGTGCAACAAGTCCCATAATTTTTTAACAAAGTGAATAAACAAATAAAACAACACCATTTTTATTTACCATAGCTTGAGTTTCATTTTTTCAAAATGATGGAATTTTTAATACATTCCCAATGGGTCACTTACCCCATTCCTAAGGAGATAGTAGTCCAGAGTTCTCCCTGCTTCTAGCCACACCCCTTTTTTGGGATCTTCGTCAGCCAGGAAGAGTCCATAATCTTGTGCTACAAAAGACATAGAGAAGATGATACAGCCATTCAACAAGAAAAAGTCCACAGTCTTGTGCTTCCAAAGATAAAATGTTTACAGTCTTATCAACATCAATGATTCCAATGTGTTCATGATATTTTTGTTCAATGATCTTTCTGCTCAAAAAAAAAGGGGGGATTGTGGAGATTTTTCCTTTTGATACAATTATAGTGTGTATTAAAATAATTTTAAGAATTTTATTTAATTGCAATTAAGTAAAATCTTGTTATCTGACAGCAACAAACTTTGCAGGACCAAGATAATAAAATTGAGTTCTCTAAATTGGATTTGTTTTATAAATTATAAATTGTCTACACAAAGCCCCCGTTTTGTTCCACTTTTTTCCTAGTATATCATATCTTTGTACACACGTGCATCTTACTCGTTACATTAAACCTCATCAGCTTTGCATGAAATAAAACGCATGTCTGAGCCAGATTCTGGTAAATTACAATATATTACGCGGTCTTTGTTTAACAATACCAGATGTCAGTCGTCAATGCCATTTTATTGTGTAAATTTAAATCATGACAATTTCTGGTTTCCCGCGAGACCATGCAATCAATATGGAAGAGAATGCAGATTCCCCCATCCCCATACAACAGAACATCAGATCAAATATCTTACAGCATGGTGGTTTCCGAGCATGCAAGCATGGGAACGTTGACTGACTAATATTAAATGACAAATCTGTGTTTCAATGAGGACCTTTATTGTATCTAATCTTATAATTTAAGTCTAACTTATTACCCATATTGTGCATGATGGTAGATTGATCAATTGTTAGGTTAATTATTGAGGTTTGAAATAAGCATAGATAGAGAAGGTACTTTAACACATAATTTAAGTTTAATGACTTATCATAAGGAACATCAAATTCCAACATGCATTTCTATTCTGTCAATATTTCTCATACGTTATTAAATAATCATTTATTTATGGAAGTGAAAAACAGAAGATCCCCCCAAAACATGGTAAAGCAGAGAAAAATGATATTCAAAACAGAAGTCAACAAATCGAGTCTATCAACAGATTGGAAGATCTACATTCCTTCCCACAGTGACTCACCTTCATCCTGTTGATGTCACTAAACACAACACAATGTTACAGAGAGGCAATGCTCACGTCACTAAACTGTAAACAACACAGTGATACACGGAGGCAAGACTTGGTTCCCCACCAAAGGTCTATATCACTTCCCTCCTTCACACACAATACATTGGGTCCCCTTCTCAAAATGTTACATCCCCTTCTAAATTTAATAAATATGTATCCCACAAAAATCATTTTAAGCTCCATCTTAATTTATTTTTCAAACTAAATCTGAATCTATTTCTATTGAACAGACTCTGTGTGCAGTACCCAGTGCCTACCAGCATGCCTGTTTAGATAGAGGCTTTGGGAGATATTTTTGTGAATGGAGTTTTAAATCTCTTGGTGTTGATTTCCTGTCAATCAGATCGTGGGAGGATTATGATAGAACAGGTGCCCCTCTCTATACCACTATATAAATAGATCATTAACAGGAAAAATTACATAAAGTGTCATTAATTTATCATATTCAGAGAGCATTGAATAAAAGGGCTTAATTTGAGAGGGAATTATTTTATGTAATGCATTTCCTTCTTTAGAGAACAAAAAATCATTGGACAAATATTGTAAGATATTCTGATCCTCTTCAAAATGTACTAAATGTCCCTGAAATCGATATTTCTTACATGTCTCATCTGTTGGTAAATTTATAAATATAACGCGTTAATTCCGTCATCAATCCATCGGCAGACATAACCTCTCCCCGTAAATGCTTAATCAGCATTTCCTGCTACATTAGAAGCTTTTTATATACACAGTGAACCCCCATTCAAACAAACACACAGCTGATTCCAATCTTGGTGGTGGGATACCAGAAGCAGACACCTGCTCAGAGCTATTTTTATCCCACGAGTTAAAAAATATTTTGGCTCCTGCTGAGGGAACACTGATACAGTGATGTAGTGTAAAAAAAATCTCAGACACGGGGCCATATGATGCGGTCCCTGATGATTTTACATCTTTAGCTTTACATGCGATTCCCGGGATTGTCTCTATGATACTTACGATTTCCGGGATTGGTCTCTATGATACTTACGATTTCCGGGATTGGTCTCTTGTAAACAAACACAACTCTGTGCCCTATATTCCTTACGATGTGTGATTGGTCTCTATTCTGAATTTGCCCGGTCTAACCTTAATGGAATGATCTTACAGGCGTCGTACACCTGGGTGGACGGCTCGAACTGCATCGTCTTGACGACATTGTTCCCCACCACGCTGATCTTCAGCGACAGCATGGCCATCTCGGCGTTGTCTCGTTAGCGCCCGCCCTGTCTGTCTGTCTTTTCTCTGGTGTGTCTGTACGTCTGGTTTTGTCTATATAGCGAGCATCACCATACACATCTGAAATGATACAACAGATTTCTCAACTTAATTGACAAGGAATACTTCTATATCAATATCGATCACTGCATGATCACAGTATATTTTTGTCAAGTTGATCTCTCTCTCTCTCGTAAATAATATTTAACAATGTACCGTTATGAATTTTCATTTGTCAAGTTCACTGTACAAAACCTGTCTCTGATTCTACAGAGAGAGATGAAATTGTATCAAATTAAAAGCTTCTACATGAAGCAGATTCCCCACGTTGTGTTTAAGTCAATATAGAGCTGTGAATCTGATGCTAGCCAGCCACAATACATCATCACCCAGTTTGTTATTAATATTATTAATAAATTCTATACAGCTCATTGACAAATGAATAAAACTCTAAACTTTGATGGTGATTGGGTCTGGCATTGACAAAAAAAAAATCAAAAAATTAAATCAACTGTAAAATTTTCATGTTTTAATCCATTTGCTTCTGATTTTTCAAAAGAAACAACATTTTTAATAAGTTATGTAAATTGCAGCATTACTTGCATGGCTAAATTTGTCAGACACTTAAACTTGAAAATTTATAATTGCCAAAAATATAAGAGATTTAATTATCCCATAAACAGTTATCTCTCTTATCAGAGTTCGACATTAACTCTCTCTCTCTCCGGTACCAATGAAAAACAATTACGGGCAAGTGAATATTGCTGGGCACTTGTCCGATTGGACAAGTGATTTTTCATGCAAAGAAGTCTTTGAATAATAATAAAAAACAACTATTGATTTAATTGAAAAGTTTATCGAATACAAACGGAAACAGTACATAAACCCTAATTTCGATCCCGATATCAATTGCTATGTAAGTTGAAGTTCACACTTGATCGGGATCAATGTTCACTTATTGCATCCATACTATTGCATGGCGTGGATCTTACGGCGTTTGCCGGTTTGGAATATATCTGATTGAATTACAGATTCACTTGCAAACATTTATGTTGTTGTCAGGTCAGGTAGTCTATATAGATAAAATTTTGTTTCATATGTGTTTGTCTTTTTTATCAATAACAAGACTAATAAATAAAGCACGTTTAATTTTTTTTCATCTAAGTAATAGTTTTCAATTGACAGAATAAGATATTCAATGAAATTTTTTCGGACACGTGAAGTTGAATTTATAATTGGACAAGTAAATATCTTGGACTTGTTAATGGACAAGTCCGGAAAAAAGTTAATCTCTCCTGCAGAGTTGTGCTAAACCTTAATAATATAAGTCTTAAACCCCTCCTTGTTGCAAAAACTAAGTTTCCTAAGTAAACTAAGATTTTTTTTTTCATTACAATACATTCAACATCCAAAATTGAAAGATATTTTATTGATTTCACTCTATCCAACCAAAAACTTTTGAATTCCTGGTACAATGTTTAAAATGAAGATTAAAATATAGAATAATTCATACATTAAATCTAGAACTTCACAAAAGAATATTATCACTATATATGACTTTCTCACTGAGAATTTTAATGATAAAGTTACATACTTCAAATACCATTCACAAAACTAGCATAAAGTCTTTAATGTCAAACAGTGATTTAAGGATTTTAAGGTACACCCGAACACATGAATCTGTGTATTACAATATTTAATCATACAGATGGGTAAAAAATAATCTGGAAAATTTCTTGGCTAAATATATATTACCTTGCTTTAAGTTCCTTTGATAGGAGCTTATACACTGGCTGATGGTGGACATATTGAGCCAATCAGCTATCAGGTAAACTGGTCTCATTGACAAGGAGAACCAGTCAATTTCACAGAACTCCAAACTTGGGGTAACTGTTGCAAAAATCATTACACAAGCCATACTGTTATGGAACTTGTATAATATATTCAAAAAGAAGTCTGAATTTTCTTATTAGTTAAATGCAAAGAGTTCCGTTGCTTGTCAATGAAAGCACTCCTTCACAACTTCCTTATAATAAAAATCCCTCACTGCCCTTATTAGGATATTCCTTCATGGCAGGAAAAAGCCAGAGTCAGATACAATGTTCTCCTTTATAGCTGTGTATAGTGATAAACCAGATCAAAAAATTCTTCCAAAATGATCCAAATTACATACAATATAGACACGAGCCACCGTGGCAATGAAGTCACAAATCCTATAACAAATCAACAATCTGCTGTCAAATTCACACTTCAGGACACAATGAAATTCTTCCCAATGAACTCTATCACAGTCCAAAGTTTTGAAGGATAACTAAGTCCACCTCGTAACTAAAGCCTTCCCCGCTAGCCCAGGCTGAAATCAAATCTCCCCACTGAAACTGTCCCGTAATACGGAGCCACTACATCATATCGCAAACTGTCCGACAATAAAACTACAATAGTATTACCCAGCACTACATCATAACGCAAACCGTCCGACAGTGGCAGAGAAACTACAATACTGGAATCTCATGCTAAAGCCCCTCATTTACATAAATGTCAATTGTTCTATACACAATTAGCATCGGTCCCCAGATAATTACTGGGGACTTGGGTAAATGTCGACTGGGGACGATTTCGCCTGCATCACAAAATTCTTTCATCCTCCATATGGCTATTCCCGCGAGAAATGAAATAAAATCAATGAGACTCAAATACTGCATAATAAAATCATCATTTTGTGAACATCCATTCATAAAAAATCTTGGGAGAGGAATATTTCAATATTTGCTCCATTAGTAATCGGTTTGTTTAACACTTTTATCTGCATTGTTCTCTGAGGCTAGTCCCATCAGTAGCTCTAAAAGAAATGGAATATTCAGCAAATTCCTGGCCTCTCCATAAACAAATACTAACAATGCTATATAGCTCAAAATTTCATGGTAAATTCAGTACGCTCTCCATAAAATCAAATATTCATATACCCCTTCTTCAGCCATCTGGAATTCTTTTCATTCTAAAATTACCGGAACTTATTTTTTTCAGTTCAAATAACTCCCAACACACAAAGCAACTAAAAAAGTTCCAAGCAAAATCCACAATTCTTCAATACATGTAATTTTATTTATCCTCCATCACGAATATGAAAACAAAAGTCAGTGACATATTCTAATATTCATTCCCCACGTCCCGTTCCACATTTTCTCACTAGATATGCAATCCTCAAAATGTTTTTTATCTGCCAAGAAATAAAGGATAATGAAAGTTTTTTTCAAAGAGCTGCATTTAAATACTAGAAATGCACTCATATGCCATCTCTAAGTACCAAGTGGGCGACACTCTATCGTGAGTAGGGCCCGCCTATCGCAGAACTCCGTCACTCGTCAGAGCGGTCCAGCTTACACGGATTGTACAATATGGTTTATTTGTCTCCCTCTCTAACAATGGAGGAATTACGATTGGTCGTTGGAGACCACTTAGAGATAATCATCCCTATAATAGAGGCACACAATTAGCTGAGTAATCACAAAATGTAAGCAGCCAACTGCCGCGATGTGGTGCATTTATAACGGCCCCTGTCACAAAACACAGACTACAGTCTAAACATCTCTGGATTGAGACCATCTTTGGATAAAGAAAAGCTATAGTCCTTATGTATAGATATTGGGTCAAACTTAAATCGACAGATCCAATATACTTCATAACAACACAACTTTTACTAGACAAATGACACTAGATTTCATACTTCGATCCTTGATTCAGTGACTAATTTTACCATCAAGCTGTGGGCAATAATTTCCAGTATCCTGATATAAAGTAACATTTTAATTCATTGCATCACTTGATAAAAATAAACTCAGTAATGCTTCAGCCTGGTATTTGTTAAATATCAATAGTTAATCTTTTGCTACCAAGTTGCTGACGTTCATGTAATAAAATTTCCCTACAATTATATGTCTAACATGTTCTAGGTTTAATTTTTTTCTTTTTTGAATTGAATCACCATAATGAAATATGCAGAAACAAATAGTGAACAGTAATCAAGTTTTGAAGTCCATTAAAAAAATGCAAATTGGGACCTCTTAAAACATTTGAGATGGAATCAGGTGCCATGGAGGAGATAGCTGCCCCAGTGCAGAGCTGCCAACATTCTGAAATGAAAAATAATAAGGCGGGGTCCGGAGACCGCGTAGACCCCCTGCCGCTGAAGATGTTTTGTAAATGGACATGCAATCAGAGCAATTTGGGGCACGTTTCCATTTTGTTTACTTTACTATCTGAAACCGAAACGACAATACAAGCAAGCGTTGTAAGGATGCTGAATATTTGATAATAATAGTAGAAACTGTAGACGGCCAGTTATGAAAATTCCTGTATTATAAACTTTGATCGTGAAAAACCGAAATTGGAAAAATATAGAGAGAAATCGTAAGGCGTATTTTGGACGCTATTTTCATCAGACTTATACGCCAAAATCGTAAGGGTTGGCATCTCTGCCCAGTGTTGACACTCTGATCCCTTCAACTGAACAATTCATAGAAAGATTAAAGATTTGATTCATAAAATAACTCCTGTATTTTAACAATCGGACTTTGAACTTTGTTCATTAGGATGAGTAAAATGTTGGTATCAAGTCACTCATATACAGCTAGTCATATGGTCATCTTTACAAGTACACCATTTCTACTGTAACATATTATATATCTGCAAGGTCCTTGATAATGCGGTTAGTACATAATTACCGTTATAACTGCACACAGTCGCACTGGTAAACACCGTATCAAGAGCAGGTACTTGTCTTAGTTTATTTTCAGCAAACACAAAATAGCATCCCACTTTAATTTCTTTCTACATTGTTTTGGGAACTATTGTTGAGAATGCATATATAATTTATTCTATCTGTTCTTCCTTATTTAGAGGAAAACTCAATTTCAATTGAAAGAGCTTTTACAAATTTTAAAACTCCTAAAAAATTATGCAAACACAGTATTTATTTGTTCAACTGTGAATCAAAGTATATGCCATCTTCTACTCTGAGTATGCAATTACACGAACAGTAAAAGCCTTAATGTTTATTGTTATAAGTGTTTACTTGTATTCTGTAATGTTATCTGCACATTAAATGACAATTATGGGTACTTACACAAAAACACAGAAAACTTACATTAGTGCTACACAACATCATCATAAGCACCCCGAGTCCTTACATCCTAAGATTTCAGTAGAATCAGTACAAGTACCCTGTACAAACACACAGAGAAGGAAGACTTCCTACTATGATAGTCGTGGCTTCCCGGTATTTTTACTTATACATTATCTACATATAAGATATACACAGTATACATTACAAACTGTCCTTACATCGATAGTAAATTTTTTTCCCCTGATCAGATATTTCTGTGAAGTCGTACAGCATGTCACCCAAGGTAAAGGTCAAGGTACAAGGATTACTGTTCTCTTTCCCTATTGTTCAAACAGAAGAGTGACTTCACTATTTTAATAACATTACTCTTCATTAATTCTCCAGTCTTTGATTTGAAATTTTTAGTCTCAAATGACATCATAGAAGAAAATGAGCTCTTCTGATGCAGTATTTGCAGCATCAATGCCAAACACATAATGCCTTTATAACAATTACCCTACATCACAAAAAAAAATATCTCTGTTCTCTAACTCTGTCCTTGAAAACCAAAACAACATTTCCACAAACAACTGTTGTACACTAGTGTGTTCTAAAGAGCAAAAGAGATCACAGCTTCACCATTCTCTCAGTAGTATACACAAAGAACCAGTGTTCTAGATGCAAAGCAAGCTCACAGATTTTCTGTCCTAAACATCATGCCAGTTCAATATTATGCTCCCTTTCTATAAAACACAGAAAGAAATGCTTATATGTACTTATTATAAACCAACTTTTATTCGGGTGCGAGAAATTTTCGTGAGGTTCACTGCGAATATTTCTCACCATGAGTCGGTCCTTAAAGTCTTTGTGTCTATAAACAACAGATGCAAATTAAAAAGTTTTTTTGCAAAAAATTAATTGTTGCGATCAAATTTACCTCTGGTACATAACAAAATAATGTCATCGCGAATAAAAGTTGGTTTACAGTATATAACTGATCATTTCTGCACATTTAAGGGGTTACCAAAAATTTTTTTTTTTTTGCATATAATGATTGGATGTGTCCTAGCTGCATTGACTTTGCTCTGGCTGCTGCATTTGACCTAAATTTACCGAATAAATTAAAATAGAGCATGCCAATTTCCTTGAGATATTAAAGTCATCCATTATAATGACCTAGATTACCTCAATCAAACATGCCATATAACAAGTCTTAAGACATCAAGAATTGGCACTGTATATTGAACGTTTCTTTGGCCAAGTGGGTCTAATGACGTATACATAAAAGTATATTACAGCAAAGTCAAACAATGGACAATGGTATTAAAACTGTTATTCCTAACATCAGCCTCTATAATCTCCCAGTTTATTCAGTATCCAGGATTCATAACTCTGTATACATTGCATGACGGCAGCCAATTACGCTGCGGACATTAGCATTTAAATGGACCAATCAGGGGTCTGGGGTCATTACCCAATATGGTCATTTATCGTGCCTGTTAGTTTGGATTAGTAAACTGATCACATGACGGTCTTGTGACTGTCACATGGCATCAGGGAGACATTACTCAACTTGGCTGGGTTAAAAAAAAGTTCATTTAAATTCCCAATCTCCATAAAATAGAGACCACAAGTTCCATTTCAAAAGTTCATCTTAGGACATTCTTTCAAAGTTTAACAAAATGCATGATAAGCAAAGAGAAAAAATATTAGTTGTGCAAAGTTGTAAGATCAGAACTAAATTTGGCTAGAAAAGGTCCGTTCAAATTTCAAATTTGGCAACATGTGCTGAATTCTACACAATTAAACAGAACACTTCGACCAGATATAGTGCCACGCTGCATCCAAGATAAGCAACAGCACAGAAACCACTCCCCTTAAAACCTCCTATAAATGGCTTTACAAACAACTGAGTACATTAGGGAGTTTGAGTACATTATGAGTTCGGCTCTCTCACTCCAATCAATGTTCATCCTGTGATAAAACTCCTCTTATAAATGGATAACCCGTGTCCCCCCGTCCCTCTCCGACCCTCGATAAAGCCACGTTATCAAATTACCCCCATTAACCACTAAATGTTCCTTTATTTGCCCAATCAATAACAAACTTCAGGCTTTTGTCTTTTTTCCTTTCTCTCTCTCCATCCATTTGTTCAATATTCTCTCCTTCTGAACAATGTACAAGGCAATGTTGTAGCTACTTTTAACCATTCCCTTGAATCTCATAAACTATTTCACAGTTTTAGTTTAGCACTTTGTTTTTTATTGTTTTGTTTTGTTTTTGTTTTTTTTTTGGGGGGGGGGACTATATTTTTTTTCAAATGAAGTACTAAACATGGCAAACAATAAAGACTAATATACAGAGAGTCTCGATTAGCAATTAGTAATAAGGCCCATTTTCAATCTGTCGAAAAGGTCCTGTTTTCTTTGGGTTTTATCTTGATTTGATCATACAGGAACACTGGGCAAAGGTTGGGGTACTTTTATGCAATGAAAAACCCATATATTTGATTTGCCCTTGATATTGAATATGGACACATCTGGAATGTTTTCCCATACTTGGAGGCTGGAATTAGTTGATATATTTAACATCATAATTCCCGGCCAATTGATACCACACAAGCAAAATACTGAGTTCATATTACCCCCTAATTAGGTGAATTCCATTATTTTAGGATTTTTTCTCTTTAATCTGTAAAATCTGGGTAATTGTTGCCCTCTTAATTACATTGGCATTTATTACTAGTATATATTAATGCATTATTGAAAAATTATTAATTATAGAAAATGGAAAAAAGAATATCCAGTACTTTTTTGAAGGAAGTAAATATTGTTCATTGTGCTCCAGAAAAACATATTCTCAGTTCAATGTCAGAACTGTTTTCCATATACAGTACTGTACTGAATGTGTTATCACAAACAAGAGGAAACACCACATTTTTGAATGGGATACAAGTGACTCCTATTTTAAAATCACTTTCAATATGGTGGTGTTAAGAAATAAGAGCAAAAACTTGCTCAGACCTAATCTTGTGCATTATGGTACATTTGTCACAAACTAAGCAATCAAAAAGAATATTTAAGACCAAAATATAACTTTCAATCTTATACAAGTTGTATAGCACTGCTAAATATCTAAAAATAAAAAAATCTTTAGAAATAAATGCAAAATTTTGCCACTTTGAAAAATGACCCTCGGCAGACAAATCAACAACCCTTAAATAAATAATTTTAAACCAGAAGTTTCAAGATATGCCAATCTTGCTTCTCATTAATAAAATACCATAAAACACAACCAAATATCTGACACACACATATTACATAATTCAGTTTTCAAGTCATTTAAATTTGTTGCCACTTTTAACATACCTCCTATCAATCCAGACCTTATGATGGTACGACACACGACCCAATGGACCGCCATCATTTTCCCACTTTTTTTCTGGATGAAGCAGATAGAACAATGCAATCGCACTTAAATGTTTTAAATTTCAGCTCAATCAAAAAAAGCACAAACTGTCGGCAACGTTGTCACATGACACTGGTATGACAGGATGTTTTAAGTGCCAATTTGATATACAAAAAAAATTTAACGGGGTTCCTTAAAGGGAAAAATGCTTTCCACAAATAAATGTCAGCTAGACTTCATCATTTTTTTAACAGAATATCCAGCTGTCTATTGACATTGATTTCTGAAATCTTCGAGACTTGAAAGCAAATTTTTTTCATTTGCACTGATTTCTTCTCCCTCTGGAGTCCCTGAGCCCCCTTAAGGGGCCCCTCAGAATTAATACTGAATGAGATGAGGAGAGACCCACTGTAAGCTTTGACTTCCATACCCAATATAACTACACAGGAAGTGACCTCTTTGTCAGGGGAGACGGTATCCCGATACTTCCCTCTGATCAAAGACGAGCTGTGTGACACAATAATACCCCGCTCAGGAAGGATTAGAAAATCAGGGAGGGGATCTAAGAATTTTAGGGGCCAATTCCTCCGACTTTTTCACAAATTTATGCATTTATTGAAAATCATTTACATGTGAGTTTTTCCAGCATATATTTAACTTTGGCAAATAAAAGTTCAAAACAACAAATTATACTTTTATAATAATTGGTTTATTATCTTGTTGCGGTATGCATTATTTGGCAACTTAAAAAGAAACCTTGTTTCCTAAGGGCCCTATCAATAAAGGTGTAAATTTGAAACCCTTCACTATATGGTGGCAGCTCTCTATGAATGAAAAACTCTTTGACGGGACATAAAACAACATGCATGCCAATACAATCGATCATGATGCATGTTTTAAAAATTTCACACTTTTCTAAATCAAACCTATGGATTAAGTATGTTACCAGCCTTGGTCTTTCACAATATTGGCTAGTTGTTAGCAACTGGGACCTCACTGTACACATTTATGGTTTTCTATCCTCCTGAAGTTCTTTTTTTTGGTCTCTCGAGATCAAAGTCAATATTGGTTACACAAAAAGAATCTTCCCCTATCAAGTGACTGCTGCATATGCTAAGACACAATTATGCCATGTAAACAAAATATGGAGTAAATAACTTCTTTCTACGCAATATTACATCAGTTTCCATCCTCTGTGTCATTATGTCTATCTTTCTGGATTGTTAAGCTATAGTTGACCAAATTCTCAGAAACATTACACAGATACTAACAAGAAAACATTGATGTTTACAACCATCAAATGTCGCCCGGGAAATAAATAAAGTAAACAACTGAAATGAATCTTAATCATGAAATCGCTTCACTATGTGTGAAAAAGGCATGCGTCTAAATGATGGATAGGATAGTCGAAAATATTTTGAAAACTTATAGTTGGATGAAAATCGACCAAAAACGATACCCTTTTTAAACTTTATCAATTCCTCAAGTAAATGTTGGCTGCATAAAATATATATTGAAACTAGAATATATATCGAAACTAGACTCATGCATCACCTACTAGTATTTTCAAGAATGAATTTCACTTTAAATATAAAACACGAACTAAGTAGAGTACGTTTTTATACGATAAGTAAAATTCAATGTTCTAAAAAAAAAAGGGACCTGTCGTTTTTTCGATAGTAAATGATATGCAAATTTTATATATTTAATATAAAAAAACATATATTTTTTTAAAAAATTACTTTATGGAAGTAAATATATTATGTATCTCTTAATTCAAAAAGGGAACGAACATTCTGATTAACAATCTTTTTAATGTTAACAGGTTAAGAAAATGTTTAACTCTGAATAACTTCTCCCACCCCAACCCCCATACACCAATACTTAAACTTATCTGTATAGAGCAGCCCGGTCCTCCGGGCTGCAATAAGGTAAAAAATATCAAAAGGTACTTGTTTCATGTTAATGTACTCCTTGCTAGAAAAAGAACAAGAATACATCTTTTTGAAAAGAGACTATTCTGTTCTGTTTATTGGAATGTTTATAATTTTGATTATGCAAGATACCTGTAACTTGGTAAATGAAATTACTTAAAATATTCTGATGTATGAACTTGACCAATAGAGCTACTAGGAATATAAAGGGACTCAAGCCTGAAAAAAGGCAAAACTTTATGTCTTGTACAAAAAATACTTGTA
The DNA here is from genome assembly GCF_032062105.1 of Saccostrea cuccullata. NCBI lineage: Eukaryota > Metazoa > Mollusca > Bivalvia > Ostreida > Ostreidae > Saccostrea > Saccostrea cuccullata. Next base: position 48,920 of record NW_026921091.1, read on the forward strand.
AGCTTTTTTTGTTCCCTGCATTCATTAACTGTAGCGCAAGGAGCCGTAAGTTGTTCTCCGACTCCAGAGTGAAATCACGTGACTTAAATGATGTTAAATCTAAGTACTAACAGGCAGAGAGTGCTCAAGTCCAGAGGACTTCCTTGTTCCAGTAAAAGATAAATCCCGAGAGACACTTCAGCAGTAAGTGGTCATTACAGACGTTATACAGAACTGCCCACTTACCATACTTACATGTAATTCTATGTAGAGGAGCTCTCCAGTTTTGTTTTGACTGTCTTTTTGGAACATGAGTAATCTACCACTCTAAGCAGACTCAAATTTGTTTTCTTTTCAAAATTTGTAAGTGTTCACTAAGTGGTATCTAGCTGTGTATAACAATTTGACCATATTTACCCCCCTAAGACAAATATTAGGTGCTCCGAGTATAATCTTTAAAACAAAATCAAAGGGTTGGCAGCTTTGCATAGTTCACTCAAATTATCTTCATAATAGAAATATCTTTTTATTTTACCACACCAACACATAGGAAAAAAGGACTTTTCTATAGTATCAGATATGAGAGACAATTCGCAAGATACCAGTAATAATAAAGAACATGTAAAGATCACAAAAGCAACTTTAAACCAATATCCCATAGAGAGACAAAGACAGATAATTTATTCATGATAATAAAAGATAAACCTCTTTCAATATGGCCATCAAATGCTTCTAGGTTTCCATTATAACTTCCAGTGAGTACGATTCGAGTTCCCAGGGACCAGTGTCTGCCTGCCAGCGTCTAAATGTCAACACTCGCTGTGACATTTCACGGACGGGAACCAGCTAACAATTACGGACGACAAAAACTGCTTCTTCTGCGTTTTGTCCCCAGATTTTACTCCTCATTATGTTATTATATATATATATACCAGTAATTGTCTGATGTAAGTGGAGCCATTATGTGTAATTTGGGTGGTAAATAGTGAAGTTGAATCCAAGGTTAAAGTCTATATCTGCATGTATTACCGGCTGCAACAGCAGTATTTTAGCACACATTTAACTACAGCTTTGCATATATATAATTTAATTCTGGTTGTAATGCTGTATTTGATTGGATAAAAAATTTACAATGGGTTGCCTACTTCACAATGACTTTTGTCAAAAAGGTATCAATCCGCCTGACGTTACATTCAAATTTTGTACATTTTTCAAATTGAAGTCATTTTGTTATAACAATCATCTTTTTTTCTTACATCAAATGAATGAAAATTAAATTATAAGCAATGAATTTAATAGCTACCCATTTTACATGGTATAAACTGGGTTGGAATAGTTTACCCTTTTTTATAAACCGCTTCGCAGTTTATAAAGCGTAAACTGCCCCAACCCAGTTTATACTGTATAAAATGGGTAGCTATTAAATTCATTCCTTAAATATCATATGATTTTTCTTTAATTTATCTAGTCCATCAATTTACAATAAGAAATCATAGCAAGGGGTTTGAGGGTTGATGAATGACAGAAAAAATGGGGCATTATGTCATTATAGGCAGGCAGGGGGAGTTCCCAGCCCTGATTCTTGTATAGGGACAACCCAGAAATGGGACCAGTGTCTACAGTATGTACTGCTGATAAATGCATTGTAGATTTTGTTTTATCTGCTCTATGGCTGCCTGATAAAACTGAGAGTTAAAAAGGAAGGAGTATGTTAGGATTTCTTATTGTAAATAAATATTGAAGATCATTTTCTAGCAAGACCTCAGTCAACTCATTCTTATAAAGCTAAACTATGCACTGCAGTAAAACAAGAATATATACAGTATATCCTTTGGGTATAATGATACCGTAGGTTGTAATGTAGTCCATAAAGTGTCCTTGTGTAGAAGATACAGGAGTAGTTATATAACAGCCAAATAATAAAGGACAGGGCATATAAATCTCCTCTACATAACATCAGGTTCATATTCTGTCATTCAGTTTGGCCCTATTTCTACTGTGTCAGTGTGTGGTGTTTATCTATAACTTTGTTTATAAAGACCAATAGTGCATATATTGTTATTTTAACCCAATAACTATTTCTTACTCTCTTGATGAAGGGTTGAACAGCTGCTCAGTTTTGCATCCAAAAGATTTTAAACCCACTCTGAAGGCCCAGATGACCTTAAAATGACCACCAATATCTATGATTGTGTAATATTACATTAATGTGTAATTTAGTTACACACCATCATAATTATATTACATAACATGCAGCCACTACACAGATAATAGTTAACATGTCCCCTTCCAATGTGTGTCCTTGTCAAATGCAGAGTCAGAATCTTAACAATGATCACCCTGATCACCCCTTGAAAAATACATGGTACATTCCTCCACAATGACCTGACCTCCCCTTTATAAGATTTACATAGAATATTCACTAATTATCTAAACATTATGTTTTATTAATATCTAATATCTTAGAACTGCTGTTATCTTTATAGAACACATTTTATTATTACTATACCAGATATACATAGAGAGCCTAGCTGGGCTTCATTCATCTATCATGCTAGACAAGATTAGATAAACAGTGTATACACTGTGTGATATCTTTTAAATTGTGAAATATACATGTGCTAACATATGTTTTAAAAGATATATTCCACAAGCCTGATATTTATACATCAGTTACCCCCCCCCCCTTTAAGGAAGAATGAGGAAATTGCATGAAATATATATAGAGAGAGAGCAATATGGCATTGAATACTTTTAGAATTAAAAAAAAATTACATATTAGAAATGTTGTCTAATTGTGCAAGGAAGTAAAGCAGCTATAAGGAAAATCATGTACTATTTCCCTACCTCTTTACCTGTGTCTTTATCATAGTTTATGGAAATCCCCTATATATCACCTTTACTTTCATTTTCACTTTATGAATAGAAGTATTGATTTAGAGAATTCTATTTTAACCACATGGAAATCTGTACTTTCAGTATTCAATGCAGGCATAGGGGGGTGAGGTCACAACCTTAAAACAATTACCGGTAACCATGTCTATGCTGTGGTGATCTTTATCAGCTATTGAGATCTTTTTCTTTCAATTTACTTAAAGGGGAATATTCAGAGGTAATACATTATACATTGTCAAGTTTTATCTTTTTCCCTAAAGGAGTGTTTTAAAACATAATAAAAGGAAACTTGGATCCACTCCTCAGTAGGTTATCAATATATACACCTATAAATCTCAGTGCCTGATCTTCTCCTAGTATCACATCTGTCAGAGTCTATTACACATAACTACTAGGCCTGCTGAAACAATGAGCCCCTATACATATCACCAGCATTGGCAACTTAATTAAGGTAGACATGTTGTAATGCACCATTCAAAAACTTCCCACAACAGTCAACTTTATCAAGGATAAACATCTCTCTCTCTCTCTCTCTCTCTCTCTCTCTCTCTCTCTCTCTCTCTCTCTCTCTCTCTCTCTCTCTCTCTCTTCAACAAAACCATACTAGATATAAACCTTAGTTTGAATTCTCCCCCTCCCACCATTTCAAAAAGCTTTCACACTCTCTCTCTCTTGATCTCTCTCCATTTTGCTGAATCTACATGGAATATTTCAACAGTTACTTGCCAACACACACACCCCTCTATTACTGACAGGAAATGCATCATTCACCCAAAGAGTAATTTTCTGTACCCCCAAAATTTTTTAACCATGTGATCTTCAAATCACACTATACTACAAAATGACAAGCCCTTACCTATTAAGCCTAGATGGAGTCCTGGGTGTACTTAATAAACACTACATACTGCTATGATCCACACAAAACAACAGATTCTGAATCAGAGCGTAATGAATCAGCAGCCCTTAGCTTCCACGTTTTTGTCTTATCACCTTCCTGGCTTCTGTGTTGAGTTAATTACGTTATAAATCCCGGTAAAAAACATCAATTACAAGGTGTTCCTGTCTCTGTTTGTTTGTCAGTATGTCTATCCTGTGGTTTCACTTTCACTTTGATAACAACACACAAACTTCAGCCCCAGTTGTAAGAAATATTAACCCTGAATCAATCACTTCCTATATCTAGTTCCTGTTTATCCCCAGATCTACACAGAGGGGGCAAGTCTTACAGGGGATGTCTCAAAACCATCAAAATACAACTAAGTCTGTCCATCAAGAAAATTCCCCTTGGAATAAGTTTGACTTTTATTGTAAAACTTGTGGCATTATCATTTTAATGCCTAATTTTCAGTTATAAAACTATGACATAATATTTTTGGCGTTTTTTAAGTGAACCAAGTAGTTGGGGCAAGGTTTTACGGAAATGGTTAAACGGACGAAGTATGCGTGGAATTTTTTTTCTACAATGGCGAAAATTACTCCACTTCAAGCCATGTCCCTTTGCTTGGTAAATATAAGAAGTTTTACATGAAGGAATAAGTAGGTACACTTAACACTGGTTTAATCCTTACCAGAAGAATCAAGTATCCCTTAGGAGAGGACAGAGTTTGTATGACAAAGTGTTCATGACAAATGCATTTTACAAGCCTAAGCATTCATAGGGTCAACATCTCTACACATAAGCAGCTGTAATGTTATAAAATTTATTTATGTTATATATTACAGACCATTTTGCCTAAGATAAACTACAAATTAAACATTTTTCTTTACTTTTGATTAGGGTTAAAATTTGCAGATGAACTTTTGCAGCTTATTACTTGACATATCAAAAGCAGATGCTCATCTATTACAGATAGTTTAAAAGTACATCATTGAGAGAGTTAAATTAGCAAGACACAGGTTCCCGAGGCCAGGGAAATTTCCCAAGGCAAAGTCAAGGGGAAAATCCAGATGCAGGGGAACCTGAAATATTGCAAATCCCTCAATGATATATTTTTTAACGGTTTGTTCATTCAGATATAAGTAATTAGAAGCAGGGATTAGCTCACTAGACTTGAACAGGCATAATGGGAATGAGTACATTCACCTCAACTTCTAAGAGTTTGTCACGTCAACATCAATCAAATTTTAAGAAATCTTCCCAAAACCTTATTTTATAAGGACAGCCCCTTCCCCCTTCAAAATTAAATCTTCCAGAGGGGTGGGGTGGGGTGAGAGGGGGGGGGACGAGTATTAGAAGCCCCTCCTCCCTTACACTGTTAAGTGGGAATGGTGCAGTCTTCGTACACATGGAGCACTAGGAACTGAAGCAGGATCACACATGAAAGAGTTGGAAGTCAGGCATATAATTATAGGCAGCCACTGTAAACAGGAGAAGATTAATGAAGCCAGCTCACTTCTGTGAGTCAGGGAGAGAGACATGTAGAGGGGGGGATTCACAGAGAGATGGGGAGGGTTTAATTAATTAATTACTGGCTCACAGACAGGATCTGAAGGAATGCACAATCTGTAGGTTTTGTTTTTGAATGTTGGCATTTACTGTAAATAGATTTCCATAAAACACAGAAGTTATAGAAATATCATGGTTAAATGAGCTAGAACAGGGAAAAATATTATCAAGATCATAGATAACTGCAGGAAAGGGTCAATTGAAAATGTTACACATATCAAATTTTATGTTCAATCTCTGAATTCAAGTCAGGGGCTGATGTATCTTGTATGAAAGGTCATTCACTTTACGGAGGAGCTCAAGAAATGATTCAAAGGCTGTTTTTAATTGCAAAGCATACATTGATGTTTGAACAATGTTATTTCAAAGACCAAATATCCTCCAGAAAATCTATATAATAATTTTTTATGAATCTGAGTGAGTAACAATCATCATATTACAGTACATGAGTGACCTCTATTTGTCACTGAGATCAATACCTGAGAGTTATCTTCCCCTGTTATTCAGATCACTTCCTGGAATCTGTGACCTCAGTCAATACTAACTCAATATCTACTCATCTAAACAAAACTGGACAGGGCGTGAACTCAGAATCTCTGTCAATACCTACTCAATATCTACTCATCTAAACAAAACTGGATAGTGGACAGGACATGAACTCAGTGTTTTATTTTTCTTTTATTCTTATGTTTACTGATATGTTGAGGTGCTTAATTTGGGAGGGAAGGGAAGGGGTGGTGGTGCATGACACATCCTGCCTGTACTAAGGCCCTCTCATCAGTTTAACCATACTTTGAAATGCGAGAGGAGGGGGGACATAAACCTAATCCAGACAGGGCATACAAAACACCAGGCAGATGCTAACATGTACAGTAACACAATTTAAACTTATGTCCAGCATCCTTCAGACCACAAATAAATTACTTTGGACCATCCTGTTGTACTTCACTCCTTCACTGGACATAATATTAAAGTACATGTACATCCTTTATTATGGGATGCTATGTTGTTCAATGTTTGTAAATTGCCTACTGTTCCTGTTACATCACAATCCAACTGACCATACTGTATATTAGTGTATCATCAAAAGAACTGTCAGTGTTACCTTCTAATTGCAGTATAAATCTGAAATAATCTATTGATACTCTCTCTCTCTCTTCTCTCTCTCTGCATCTCAGTGAGCCGTAGTTAGTCCATACTTGGTTATGGTACCCCTGACAAACTCCATTTGATATTTTAAGGATCGACTTCAGCAATTGGTGATTTTCAGCTTGGGAAGCGTTCTATACATGTACAGGTCAACAGTTTCTCTTCTAATCCAGAACTGAGATCCCTCCCTGCTCAATGGCCCTGAGTGCCATGTATAGGCAAATATATTTGCAGCTCTCCACCGGCAAGTGGTAGAATCTTCACATGAGTGAAAATTTCTTGAGAGGGACGTTAAACAACAAACAAACAAACTCACCTGTTACATGGTCTTTATTCTGTTACTCAGCCTTCTCTTTATTGTTCATGGAGCCAGCCTACAAAATTTACAAGTCACGATAAAAATTTGTCATTTCCTTAAACACACTATCTACCTTATATAGAATACATCTTGTATAGGACACACTTTTAAAGCAGAGCTATATATCTAAAATCTAAGAAATTGTTTTTTGTGGTAGTACTGAGTATATAACACAGGACTTTCAATAAGGGGTGATAGGTGATTTATAGCCGTTTCAATAATTGGAATTCACTGCATCAAATTTCATATTAAGTGGCAAAATAAGCAACTGGAAATAATTTTTAAACAGCCTATGCAAATGGATAAATTCACCTCTTTATTTCAATAATTATTTACCAAACACTCTGGTCAACTTTAACTCTTCTGCTCTATATGGATATACAAGCACTATATTGAACTTAGTGTATTGCAGCTAATACCATCACTTTTCAAATGTATTTTACAAATTTTAATTTAGCCTGTCCACAAGATATTGTTTTTTACTTTTGATACTTTCCCCTATTGACATTGGTCAGACAAAGTTAATTGGTCTTCTCCTAATCCAATCAAGTGTTATATATAGTCATTACACGCTCCACTGACCATCACAAAGATAATCTTCACGGGGACCGATCAGCCATGAATAATCTATAGCCTGTCTGTCTACTGGTCAGTTAGGCCTGTCTATCACACCTGTGTATTGATTTACCTGTAATCTACAGACAGGTAATCAGGTTAACACAGGTGTTAAGTGTGTATTGTATCTCAGGTGTTAAATGTCACAGGGTTATCTGAGGTGATCTTTTCAGAATATAATTAGTTTTAAAAACATTATGAACAACAATAAACACTGCTTTCTAAGACAATCCAGACCTCTCTTATTATTTCAATATAACAGTCAGAGCATTCTACCTATACCCACTGCATTAAGGTCAAGTGATACATTCTTCCAAAATATATAATTTTTCCCAAGAATTAGGCACTGAAGTTCTCTTTCTTTAAGAAACTTGCTCACAAAAAATTGGGATACTTTAACAGGTATTTCTGGGAGGATGGTAATTCCCATATAATTCTACAGGAAAAACTTTAGTAGACCAATATATCACATTTTATGGTTCATGTAATTTTCAAAACATTTTAAAAATGGTTTTGAAACAAGAAGAAAAATGAAAGAGTTTTGTATACAAGTATTATGAAGAGATGCAAATTCAGATATTTTAAGTTAAGGACTGCATTATAGACTATATAACCCCTCCCACATAATCTCTGCATACTTCCATAATAGAGAAATTCCTAGACCTAAGTTAATCTCTTTATAACAACCCAGCCTCTATTACTGCCTTGTCTGTGAAGGTCTTTGTCTCTCTCGTTTTATTATCATTTTTCTCTATAATATGAAGCAGTCAGAATTCCACCCATCATATTTATCTGACTTTATATCAATGTCCACCTCATAAATTATAGCCGTAATGGATCATATAAAAACATATAGACAACGTACAGGATATACATAGCCATATCAGAATGCATTAGCACGTAATCAGATATAACCAGTATAAACTTTACGAGGGCAGGCTATTTTATACATGGGATACATCTTCCTAGCTTATAGCAGGGCTTAAGACCTAAGGGGAACGTTTTACCGAGGAAAAACGAGACCCAAATCTACTCGGCTATGAATTTTTCATAAGTCAATTTGAAAAATGACATGAGCCATATATAGTGATGTAAATGAGGTAGTGATACCGGGGCCATGGTTAGGGTTATTAGCATAATCCTATGCAGGATCAATATCCAACCCACCTCTGTTATACAAATAGTACTACAGGAATTGTAAAAGCAGAATTTTATATTTCTTGAGAATAAAATTTTGTCTACATTTTGTCGCTAACAATTATCAGCAAAAACTAAAATTTTTATACGACTACCGGTATATACTGAAAAGGGTTGCTTTGGAAACAATGTAAATTTAATAGTGCCCAAGGGAAGTTTTGCTCCTACCAGGTATATTATTATATATCTAAACTGATTAAGAAGATCTGCTGCTCATTTACCAGTACTTAATAAATTAAAATATAGGTATAAATAAATCCAGTGATAAAATTTCTGAGACAGCAAAAAAAAATTTTTTTAAAGAAAATAGGTCAATATAAAAGGTTATATTTAATCAGGAACATTAATCAAAATTCTAATGTTATAACATTTTATGATTTTGGGAGGAGTCTAAAAAAACAAATCTTCTACTGTAAGATATTTCAGATCCCACTTTGTTGCTGTAACACAGCGTGATTTGTAATATCTAATGCTTACCTTTGCTTCCCTATATTTAAAAAAGTTTCTCATTTCTAAATCTACATATCCACAACAACACAAAAATGACACCAATACAAAAATATCCCTGACTTGGTTTATTTATTTCCTGAATGAAAAATATATTTTACATCCTGACCTACAATGTACAAGTTTTTCAAAGTGTAAGATTTCCTTTTTTATTTTGAAACAGAACACAATAAATATATCATAACAATGAACAGTAAGATCTCTTTTATATTGTCCAGAGAAGACAAAATAAGAATTTCCACAGTGTAGGATTCTATGCCCCTATGCTCTCAGTTTTTGCCTCTATTTCAAATTGGCCCTTTCATTAAAATAAACTGCCTTTGAGATGTATATTTTCAAAAATTATTGCCTTCATTTTTACTTTCTTCAAATTAAATTCTTCTACATTCTATTTGCCCTTTTCATCACTTACTTGCTCTCTCTTATTTATAACTATTGCCCTTATTTTGGCCTTGTCAGTCTACAAGACTAACGTGATACCCCCCCCCCCCCCCCACATAAGTGTGGGAGGTGGGGGGAAATATTGTGTTAGTCTTATAAACTTATAACTTATGTGGGCATCATTTCTGTACAACCTCAACAGCCTGTATTGCTGTTAAGAATATCAAGGAATATTGCTCTTTTTGCCATACTTGATGTAGACTTTCAAGAAAGAATATTACCCTTTAAATATATTGGCCTCCTTGCTGTATATTACCAAACAACATTGGCCCTGCGTCTTTTTCTCCCCTGCTATGTATGGTAATGTAATTCTGACATAAGACGTCTAATCCCCTCTCTTCCTTCAGAACTCTATCTATCTGTGATTCTGTCATTACATGTAAGCCCTCTCTCTGATTGTCTATACACAGCAGTGCTAGGATAGGCAGACAACTGACCCTGTCAGCGGAAAAGTCAGAAAATAAACCGTTCCTTTGAGGCTTATTTCTGTTTTATCCTCTGAGGAACAGCTGCATTCAACAGATATTATTTCTTGAATTCATTTACCAAAAATATAGAATAAGAAGACATTCCCTTCTCTACTTTACAATTAGAACAACATACTTTTTTTAATGCAAATGATAAAAGTATCATTGAAAAGGGAGAGGGAGGGGGGGGGGCTTTAAAGTCTCTAGTTGAAAAAAGATGCCTATGTCCCCACAACAAAAAAAGTATCAACAATATTAGCACATACAGCCATCAAACTTTTTATCCAACAATAAATAAATTTCACCACTTGCTTTCCCTGTTAAACAGACTTGTCATTTAGTATAGAGTGGATTAGAGGTCGTTAGACATTGTTTATTTTCCCCCTCTGCCTTCCGTAAGCTAACATCAAACAATGAACTCTTTGTGGTCCCCGACTCCTACAAAGTACTGCTTTATTTTCAAGTGTGAGGAATTTCCGCTACCTCTCGGATGAAAACGCTGTGATAACATGATGGAGCAACAAGTTTTATAACCATATTGTGTGTAGTAATGACCAAGTGAAAAAAAATACAATGTTAAATATTTTGGTATTTAACAATACAGATGTTTGAACTATATTGGAACACATACTGCATCTGCTTGTTCTTGTGGAAAGCATGGGGGGTTAAAATGTTTGAGGTCAGAGAAGATCATTCTATGGTATTGGTTATAAAAATTCCATAAATAAACTTTTTGTGCACCTTTCCATTTCAGAATTGCAAACTACATGAAAAAAAAATTCCCCACTGAATGAACTAGGACCCACTGGGTGTAATATCAGACAGTCAGGTCATCATCATGGTACCCTCATAACGGCACAGAGACTCAAAATAGACTAACACATGAATGACGGTTTGCACTCACTAACCAGAATTACAGACAACAGGGCACCGCAGTGACAGTTTGAAATCCAAACCAAAAATACAACTACAGGGCAATGTCCATGATATTTATTTATCTGTCTGCATTTCTTTCACCCAGTATCTGAGGTCACATTTTTTTCTCTTTCATAAATTTTGCTGCTAGTTTGGTTGAATTTAAGGGAAAAAATAATTTTAAAACGTTAAAGAAAAATATTTCAAAAGATTATAGGTATATTGTGAGATACAAATATAAAAGAAAAGCAGCAATATCTTTATATATTGTGAATGTGTCTCTGTCATTACTCATTTTTTTCTAAAAATTACAAAAAAAATAACATACATCCAAGTTGTTAATATTACAAAAAAAAACTTTTAATTGCACTTTGAATTTAGTTTAAACTCAGAAATTAAATACTATAAACAGTACACCTGAAAAACTAAGCATGTACACTTAAAATTGCACGGAGTTGTTTCCCTTTGTACACACCAGTGTTGTCTGCGAAAAAACTTCCGAAACACCTCTATACAAACCATGTTTATAAAAGTACTTATTTATTTGGATTCTAAGAGTTTATATAAGACGTATGATGGGCCTTTAGGACACAATGTATACGATACATGCTTCACTAAAATTTCGATACCAAATTGGGGATAATGCATTCACCAGCATCCGACAAAACGATGCAGTTATGAATATCTGAAAATGGCTTGTGCGTAGACAGCTTATAATTTTCTTTAAGAATTATGAATTATGGGGCTTATAGTTTTGGAACTTTTATTGCTGCTTGATAAACTTTATGCCGTACATACCTCAATCCGCTCAAATTCTCAAATGAGTTTTTGGCACACCCTCAATAGCGAGGCAATATGGCGGAGAATTCGTGACGTCACACCGGAAATAAACAAACCCTGCATATTTTACTTTCGTTTTGCTTTTTTGTTGTTGACAGTTTTACACGAGTGGGTGTTATGGATAGCACTGTAAAACATACCCATAAATGGAAGTGATGTGTATATTAAATTAACGGAGAAGTATAAAATACTTTGATAAGCTTAAACCTTTCTCGTTATTATTTATTTAAACATATTGCCAGCTCATTCTGCCATGTCGATCTACAGCATGTTCAAAACACTGTGAAAGTAATGTGTGTACAGGTAAATACTCAGAACTCACATTCCTCACTGATTATCACCAGAGAATTCTTTTTTCAGGGAAAAAATATGCACCTACACATTTTTTTTTAAATGTCGGTTTATTTGATTTTTTTTTTCGTAGAATTATTAATGATCCCCTATGTATAGGTCTACTTGAACTTATTGTGAAATATAAGGTAAATTCAACATGTTCGAAGCCCCCAGCCCCCAAGAAGGGAAGAATTTATTCAAAAATAAAATATTTCAGAGAAAAAAAATCTTGGGATTTATTTCACAACTTGTATATGAGAAACAAACGAACCCTAGTTTTTTAGAAATAAGATACGAAAACCGAACCTCTGCTCCATATATATGTAACTACATGTAAATCCAAGTAGAAGCCGCAAGAATTATTACTGGTCTGAGAGTAAATTCTTGAAGATCTAATCTATACGACGAACTCTGCTGGGAGCCATTATATCAGAGAAGAACAAACCATAAACTAATATTATTTTATAAAATGTTCCATGGTATTGCCCCTAATTATCTTAACGAATTATTACAGCCCTTCCAACCAGTGCAAACTCTTACAGTTTGAGATCAGATGGTAATAATCTTTCTTTTACTATGAAAGTTTTATTCCTTCAACCATAAAACTGTGGAATAATCTTATTTGATGTGAGAAAAACCTTCTTTATCAATTTTTAAGTCAAAAATAAACCAACCTTCTAGCAGTTGTAAATACTTCAACTATGGTAGCAGAAATGAGAATATACTTCATTGTCAAGACGTAATAAAGCTAGTAATCTTAATGCACACCTAAAAAATCATTATATAATAGCCGATGCATCCTGTCCGAAGTGTAATTACCACTTTTTTATGGATTGTCCAGCATATAGCATTCAAAGAAACAAACTAAGAAAAAACTGAAATGAGCTTGATGTACCTTATGATCTAAAAATTCTTTTACAAGGGAGTTCGGAGTATTCGTTCCAAACGAACCTCAATATTATAAAAAATGTACAGTTGTACATGAATATATCAAGTTAACAAAACGTTTTTAAGCGCATTCTTCTTTTTTTTTATATGCATTTTTGTCATTTTATACATGTTTATATTTGTTATGCTTATTTTGATCTGGATCTGTGCGAGTCAGGGTGTGGTTGCGTGTGTGAGGGTGTGTGTGAATGCGTATGGAAAACTAAATATGCATTGTTAATATATACTCTGTTCATTGTATTGTAACCTTGACCTGTATACCTATAGGCTTAAGCCCAATCTATTCAGTTTACTGAATAAATATTGTTTAAATCAACTACATGTACTTTAATAATATTAATTGTGCATTACATGTACATCCACATCTATAAAATGGAAAACCTAAATATGGAGATGGAAATCAGTGTGAAATTAAAATTGAATAAATGAATTCAATTAATATGAAGAACATAGAATTCCTATTAGAATCTTGATATCAAAGGGTGCTTGAATTTCCCATTGACAGTATCTAGTTTGTAATATCTGGAGCTAGGCTGGGTCTCGACTTCTAAAAATCTATTGGGAATTATTGTGCCCATTTATTATAGCAGACGCGGTTTTATATTCTCATAAAGCAGAATTTATTTTAAAATTTTCAAAATAAAATTTAAAGGTTTTTTGCTGTGCATATGGCCTTTAATTCGACATTAAGATAGAATTTCAGTGATAGTCTAATCTTAATAAACTCGAAATATAACTACAATGCAGAGTCTATCCTGTCTATTTACTTATGGAAGTTTTAAAGAATTTGATGCAAAACTATCTGCCCTGCTAAAGGCAACGTGATGAATTCAACTTTTCTTTTTGCCAATAATTACCATGATGTCATCCACATATGACGTTTACTGAGTAATTTTTTGTATGTAAAACATATGTTAATCATCCTTAAATCAAGGAAAAAGATCTGTTTAAGATTTATAAGAATTTTTCAGCTTTGACCCCGGACCCCCTCCAGGCTATTGCCCTAGACTCACCGGGGATCTTCAGTGCAGCCCCCAAACCACCTGCCTCTTCCCCCCCACCCCCACCCCCCCCACCCCCGTTACGAAATTCCTGGATCCACCACTGTCTCTCCTACAGCTGAGATGAATCAATTTCAAAAAGAGGTGGGCTACTGTCAAATACGTTGATGACATAAGGATATAAATAATTTCCTTTAAAGCAAAAAATTCGCAAATTCTACGGTTGATGCAATGTCCTTGCTAATTGCACTTACAATATACAGTGGTCCAATGTTGACAAATGACATCTTTCATACAAATTGTGAAGCATTTTTTCTGAATAGTTTATTTCCGTTTTAAATTATCCGATCATGTCAAAGAGCACGTATACTGTGGGTGTGTCAGGTCAACAGAGGATGCAGTTTATTGTATCTCACTATATTAAGGGACTAAATCTAAAAATTCTAAATTAATTGACCGTAGTACATCTTTGAGGGGTTTCCACCCTCACAATTTTAATGGTTCAAAGTACAAAAACTGCTTATATTTTCATTCAAAATACTTTCAATTTCCCAATAATTGCAAAAAACTTATAGGTCACCATATTATTTAAGATGCGAAACATGAATAAACAGAAGTGTATGTCAACATAAAAAATCACACATTTTTTGTAAACAGCATTTTGAAAAATATATAAAGACTGGTTAAAATGCATAATTCTGATGCTGAATGTTCCTGAATACTTCCTACGTATAAGATATATACTTTAGCTTTGAATTGTGAATATCAGGGAAACTATTTTACATTAGAAGTACAAGAAAGCAAATGCCTGAACGAAGAGACCTTAAAAGGAATTATTGCCCTTGTCAACATTTTTAAAAGATTGAATAATTGATTGAATAAAGAAAATATGCATTTAAATTCTTTTACTTAACAATATCTATCATTATACCTATTGTAAAGCATTCTTCCAAAAGATATTGTTCTATTAGGTATGAATTTAAACTAATTACAGTTTTTGCAAAAACCTATGACATCATATGTTTGTTTCCACAAGTACTATGAATTTGAAATCAAAAATTTGCTTGAATTTATGTTTGACAATATCTACGTGGTTTTTGGAAATCAATTAATCCATTGGAATTGCCATGGGTACCAAATGCGCCACGTTATTAGCAGACCTATTTTTGTATTCATATGAAGCAGGGCCGCGTTTCACAAAACTATCGTAAGATTTGTCCTAAGATAGATCTTACGATCATCTTAAGATCTGACTTATGACAATCATAAGATTTGTCATTGCTGTTTCACAAAACTATCTTAAGTATAAGAAATCTTAAGATAAGTCTTATGACAAATTCCATTCTTCAATTTCACAGGAATTTTCTAAAAATA
The DNA here is from genome assembly GCF_032062105.1 of Saccostrea cuccullata. Taxonomy (NCBI): domain Eukaryota; kingdom Metazoa; phylum Mollusca; class Bivalvia; order Ostreida; family Ostreidae; genus Saccostrea; species Saccostrea cuccullata. The sequence continues at coordinate 64,385 of NW_026921091.1, forward strand.
TGTTTTCACGAAGTCTTTCATTAATTTTCTTTGAAATACTGAAATAATGTCTCATTATTTAGTTTACAACATGTTATAGCATCAACTTTAATTAAGTGTGATTACTTTTAACTAAAACTACTAGTGTACGTATCTAAAACTTTGCAAATAACGTACACTTTTTTAACAATGACTCCTTTTAAGACATGTACACCAAATCGTGTTCAAAATTCGTTCATAAAATTAATTCGATGCAGGTGTCTTTGAAACGCTTCAACTACTGTAACAAAATATCGATGCTAACAGATGAAGAAGAGAAACGAAAGAAAAAATTCAAATCAAATTTACGGTTTCAACAATATAATAAAAAGGCAGCATCAAATATTACAGCATATTGAATTGTCATACACATTCCTGTAGATTAATGATGATACCCCAGAAATTATACCATTTTATTTTCATCTAATTTTGTACCAGGGACGTAGTATCCGGGGGGGCCAGGGGGGGCCGGGCCCCCCCACATTTTTCCTCAACCTAACCTTTACTATAGTAAATGTTCATTGATAGGATGGTTGGCCCCCCCACTTATAACCATAGTATAGTGATAGCAAGGATTTTAAGGAAAAAATTGGAAGTGATAGTAAGTTGGCTTTGAAAAAGTTGGCCATTACCCCCCCCCCCCCCCCCCCCCCCCCCCCCCACGAAATAGGATTTTCGAGTTTGGGCAACTTTTAATTTTTTTTTTTTTTTTTTTGCTTGTCAACTTTTTCAGGTAAGTAAAAAAAATTTTCTTAGGTTGGCCCCCCCACTTTCAAAAACGATGCTACGTGCCTGTGTACGACTGAATAAAATGTTTACTTTGAAATTAAATCACCACAATAAGAGAAATACAATAATTATTTATATATTGTCTGCCACACTGTAACAAAATAAATCAAAGTAAAATTCATGGACTAATCAAATCCATGAAAATGCACATGATCCTAAGAATTATGTATTTGGCTTTTTTTGGGGGGGGGGTTGCAATTTCAAATGGGAGGGGGTACAACCAAAGAATTATTTTTGAAATGAATAAAGAGGAAAACACAAAGTACGCACATTTTAGTTTTTCTATCGTATGTTTTTCGTCATTTTTTATTGGGGGGGGGGTGTCATTGTTCTGACTGGCCTGATATAGTCCAAATGATTTTTCCATCTCTAAAAACCGTTTTCTTTAAATGTCCTTTGGTTTTCAGCCAAAATACATAGTCGCAATACATGTCGCAAGTTTCACTTTAGACTTAAGACATGTATCTGGTCGTCTTAAGATTATGATAGATCTTAAGATTATCATAAGATATGACAGTTTCGTGAAACGGATATGGTGCAATCTTACGATAATTTTCAGTCTTAAGACAGATCTTAGTCATAAGATAGTTTTGTGAAACGGGCCCCAGATTTTTTTTTCACAATCATATACGTTAAAAGAAGAAAACACTTGCTATGGCCTTCAACTCGACATTTAGATATATTTACGACGTATTGTATGTTAACAATGGTTATTTCCTTTCTTTGTTCGATACGATATCAGCATATCTCCAAGTGAGCATGAAATAAAACATACCGCAGAGCATGACAAATTGTTCTGTTTCATATCTGGATATTTTACTTGAAAAAATTAATGGTAATCTTAAAACCAAGTCTTACGATAAACGTGATGACATCAACTTCAATTTTCAATCGTCATGCAACTTCCCTTAATTACTTATGCAGTATTATATCTTCATCATCTGCATATGGGGTTAATATATCTCAGTTGATTCGATACACAATAGCATGTTCTAGGAATGAACAATTTCATAAACGAGTAAATCATTCACAAACAAGTTGATGAAACAAGAATATCAGCCGTCTCGTTTTAAAGTCAGCATTTAAGTTCTATGGTCAATATGTACAATCACAAGCACCTGACGCGTTACTTATTCTTATATTTGGTAGGGGGTATATATTTTTTTTATTAACGTCAGGTGCCTGTGGATACAATGACCTTGTCAGCAAATGCAATTTATCATTGAGTCAAATGCTGACAGAAAGTTAAATCATAACAGGCCATAAAATTAAAAAGCTACTCCAAGCATATAATACTGGTTACTCATCTGAAAATACAGGCCAAATCCAGCATCCGAAGCGAGCCTAGTAGTGTCCATACCCAGATGCATTATCCATTCAAGTTTGGTCCAGGTAGGGCTTTAAGTTACTTTGGAAAAGACCTGCTCCAAAAACTTAAACCTGGTTGTTCATCTGGAAAATGTAAAGGACAAATCCAGCATCTGAAGCAAGTCTAGTAGTGTCCATCCCTATAGATGCATCATCCATGCAAGTTATTTCAGGCACGTAGCAACGGGGGGGGGGGGGGACAATGGGGGGGGGGGGGGGGGGGGGGGGGGGGGCTGGCCACCACACTTTTTTTCCCAACATGACTTTTACTATATATTAGAAATGTTCAGTGAAAGGCTGGTTGCCCCCCCCCCCTCCTTTATACTACAGGAAAGTGATTTAAGGGAAATGTAGTGTTGAATATATGTATGAACAAATGGGTACTGAGAGAAGTTGGCATTGAAAAAAATTGGTCTCTACACTCCCGTCCCCCCACGAAATAGGATTTTAAAAGTTTGGGCAATTTCCTTTTTTATATTTTTATATATATATATATATATATATATATATATATATATATATATATATATATATATATATATTTTTTTTTTGCCTGTGAACTTTTTCAAGTAAGTAACATTTTTTTTTCTCTGGCTGCCCCCCCCCCCCTCCACTTTCAAAAACGATGCTACGTGGCTGAAGTTTGGTTTGGGTTGGGCTTGAAATTACTTGAAAATTGACCTGCTCCAAAAACTTTAACTTGGTCACTCAACTGGAAAGAGTAGGTCAGATTCAGCATCCGAAGCAAGTCTGGTAGTGTCCATCCCTAGATGCATCATCCATGCAAGTTTGGTCCGGGTAGGTCTTATAGTTACTTGGGAATGAAAATGTAGGTCAGATCCAGCATCCAAAGCAAGTCTGGTAGTGTCCATCCCTAGATGCACCCTAGATTAGGTCTTATACTTAGTTACTTGGGAATGAAAATGTAGGTCAGATCCAGCATCCCAAACAAGTCTGGTAGTGTCCATCCCTAGATGCATCATCCATGCAAGTTTGGTCCGGGTATGTTTTATAGCATCGTCGCAAACCACGGCCAAAATGTACGCTCCTCTCCCATTCTGGAGAGACCTACATGCGGACTCCGGACCGTGGCTTGAGACGATGGTCTTATAGTTACTTGGGAATGAAAATGTAGGCCAGATCCAGCATCCAAAGCAATTCTGGTAGTGTTCATCCCTAGATGCATCGTCCATGCAAGTTTTGTCCTGGTAGAGGTTATAAACACCTGGGAATGGACTTGTTCCTAAAACTTTAACCTGGGACGCCGACGCCAACGCCGATGGTATAGCATAAGCTCATCTCAACTTGGTCGAGGTGAGCTAAAAATTTAATGTAAAAGGAGAGCAAAAATACACACCACACCCCCTTTTACGCTACTGTTTTATACAACATGTACAACGAGGAAACTTTTTTTTTTTTTTTTTTTATAAAAGTTGTACAAAAATTAATGTAAAAAAACAAACTTATCATCGTGCAATTATATGGCACATCTATTTTATCTTGTTTTTTTTTCTTTTCTTTATTTCATCCGATCCAAAATTCTGTATGGAAATAGAGAAATCCGGAAATTTCTTTTCCATATCGGAAGTATTCTATTTCTATAGATCCTTGGCAACTTGATTTACAAATGGCGGACAGCGAGGATTATCGCTGAGATCTATTGACAGATTTTATTTATTGATTTAGTTTAGATAACTATTTAAAATGAAGTATAATCAACAAAACATTTTATTCTAAGTTTGCAAGTTTTGATGCTACACGCTCTGTCTATGCTTGAATGTCGTAACGGAAAACGGGCACCTGCTAGATATCCGCCAAATCTGAGAAGATGTCGACGACAGCCACAACCCCCACCGTGGCTACTTCTGGGAAGCTGGACACGACTAAGACGCCAGACCTGATGAAATCCTCACGGAGTAAAACCCCGGACAAAGAAAAGTAAGCTTTATAAGAAATTTATTTTGTTGTTGATTTTGTTGTAAAGTATCCGTCTAGGGGGTGTGCTTTACAATATATTTATTAACATCCAACATATATACAAAGACAATCACAGTGGGTTCTGGCCCGGGTCGACTTCCCGCTCCGCTGCTGTCCCAGATAGTATTGCATGCGCTCCACGGCTTCCTCCACTGTCCGGGGATGCCCATCAAGTGCGTAAATACCAGCATCTCTGTCCTCAGCTCCATAGCATAGCCGAGGTATAGCGTGAGTGTGCACATCAGGCACACTGGGGAAGGCTCGTGTCGCCAAAGTCAGGACTCTGTCGGCCCATTGATGAAGCGACTCCCCAGGGTTCTGGCTGGCAGACTGGTAGTTAAGTTGATGAGTGAGATCGGGGGCAGAGGGTCCAAAACGCTTCTCAAATCTCTGCAAGATCTCATCTAGGCGGAGGTGGCTACTGGTTTCTAACAACAAGGTATAATACTCGCTTGCTGCCCCTTCAAGGGAAAAACAGAATTGGTCATGCTGCTCCTCCTCGGTCCACAGCACACTACGAGACAACCTCACAAACTTGTGCAAAAATGCCTTCCAGCTGGTCTTACCATCGTACCTAAGGTTCTTATACCTGGGCTTACTCCCAGCAGCTGCCTTATTGGTGTTTTGTGCAGGTATATTAAAGCTGCTATCCTGGTGGGCTGGGACAGGCTGACTAGCATAGTGTCCCAGCTTGGCTGTACCATGCACATGTGCTATCCTCTCCCCCTCCCTTCCAAAATGGCAGGTTGGGGTATCAAGATAGGCAGGACTACAAGTCGATGACATGGGGACACTATGATGCTGTGATGCACTGGGCATGGTCATACCTAGGTGTGAGGTTTGAATATCCTCATCTCAGAAACATAGGGATTGGGTGTGATCGGGCAGTGGGGGTTGGGCATGTCCACCCCCAGTATTCACCAAGTCTCGGGCAGAGGTAGTGTGTGGCATTGAGGTCCGGGGTTGAAAATCATCCCCAGGAAGCGAGGACACACTAAAGTCCGCGGGTCTAGGCTGGGTTTGTACAGACAAAGGGTTCCAGGTGAGCCCTAAAGGGTCAACAGGCCTCAGATCATACACAGAAGTGAGCGGTGCAGGCCTCACAGGCTGTTGATTGGCAAACAGTGTATGTTTTGGAGGGGCGGGGTCAAGTGAGTGGGGTATACCCTCACCAAAGCTTGGTCTAACTCCTATGTCCCCCAGGTTAGCTGTGTCTCCCACAAGGACAGGTTGGCTACGAGCTGAGAGCACATGACCTACAGAATACCGATGTTCTAAACCTAAACTCAAGGGAACCTCACTGTATTCATACCTAGGTGGGCTACAACTCACAGTGCTGCCAGGTGAGCCACACCAACACAGGCTACCTAAAGAGGACTCCAGGGAATCACTGGTCATCATCCCTGGTGAGCTACATTGGGGCTGGGCAAACCTTAACTCTCTCCTTGACATACCATGTAACACACTACCCTCCCCACAGGGGATGCCCGAATGTAGGCCGGGCATAGGTGTAGAGGGACCCCCAGGGGCAACCCCCTCCCATCCCCCTCCCATGTGACCTGACTATGACTGAGCAAAAGGTGTGTGATGAAAGGCAATATGCTCGCTCCCGTTATAAACATATGGTGAAAAAACCCCTTCTACAGAACCATACACACTGCACGGAACAGGAGGGTTAAATCTGTCTGACTGCATGACACTATTGATAGCCGGGCGCGTGTCCAGGCCTAAGGCCGACACGGCCTCTTCAACAGACATATCCATAAAAGAACATCACAAATAATCAAGTAAAATCACAGACAATATTTACAAATCAATTCCAAAAATCGATTCAAGAAAAATACATGAAAAATCAACATGTGCTCTCACGTACCTAGCAGCACCAAAAATGGCGGCTAAAACCGATGCCTAAAAATACCTGACAGCAGTACGGGAATCCCGGGCCCCGCGAATCGGGCGCCAGTAAAGTATCCGTCTAGGGGGTGTGCTTTACAATATATTTAATAACATCCAACATATATACAAACACAATCACAGTGGGTTCTGGCCCGGGTCGACTTCCCGCTCCGCTGCTGTCCCAGACACGTCCGGTCTCCTCGGCATCCAGGTGTAGAAGAGAGAGAGTGCGACTATCCCGCCATCTGACGTAATACAGACAATAAGTCGTACCACTGGACAGTCGCACAGATACTACAGTTGTTTATTTTATCCTCTTTAATTGCAATTTTAAAATTGATTAATGTTGAGTATTACACATGCATGTCCTGTTCAGAGAAGATGTACAGTCATGTTCAATTATGCATTTTCAGACTTGTCAAAATTTTAAATCACTGTCAGACATTTGGTCTGGCAAACACAAATGTTCTGTTGGACCGGACAAAGTTTTATCAGACCAGGAAGGCTTATGAATAACAGCCCCAAAATATCCTCTGTCATTGTTGACAGTCTTCAATCTTACAAATTTCCTTTCTTGGGATAGAGAGTCTTTAATAAGAGACATAAAATTGATGTGTTTTATGATTTAATTGCTTTTACAAATTAAAATACCGACAGGACAGACGGATTTCGACAAGTCTGCATTTTTCAGTGTCATATATTATAATATTTTTATTACACCAAGCAATAAATGTGCGGTTTTAAGAGCCAGTCTGCGAGAAAACCATGCAAAATTCAAAAAATCGTCCAAATGGAAGGTTGCAACTTAGGAATTTTTAGTGACTTAAAATTTTCTACATAAAGGTAGAAGTCAGAATATCCACAAAAAAATGTCGAACCCTGTTTCTATTTTTAGTAACAGCTCATTTGCATATTTGTCGAAAATCACACAAAATTTAATGGAAAATGTATGCAAATTGATCAAGTCAAAAAGTTACCTTTTGTCATCAGTTTATTTTCAAATTTTGTTTTATTGTCAAAGTCATTGTCCAATTAACACAATTAATGAGGAAAAACTTAAATCAAATGAATATTTTATTTTTTACACATCTATTTATAGATCCTAAGTAAATGAGTATGATTTTTTAGCCATTTTTAGACGCTCGTTTCTCTCAAGACCAAGGTTGAAATTAAATCAAATTAATTGTTACTTTAAGAATGATCTTAGGTCTACTCTGTATTAAAATATTGAGCTTGGGAAATAATATCTACATGCTGTAAATTAACTTTGAAATACCATATTTTGCTACAATTTCACATATTTTAAATAACAGTCTTTTACCATATTTTTGGATTATTTCTATGATATTTAAAGAAAAAAAGAAGATTCTTAATCTAATATATTTTTTAGAAGAGGAATAACTGATTTGGACACTTCATATAACTTTCTTTTGCTTATTTTACCCTCTTGTTACCAATTTGCTGGAGTTAAATTGTTATCTCCCCTTGTTGGAACTCTTTTGTATTATTGGGTAAAAAAAATGACAGGTATGTCAATATGGAAAGATGAAAGTTATGTAAGATCATTTTTTCTTCACCAAGGGAATTGTTGTGGAGTATTATTGCACTATGAAAGAGGGAAAACTTATTTTAAGATACTTGAATGTAAAAAATAACAATTTAGCTTGAATAAACAAATACATGTAACAGGCCCATAGGAAGCCATTTCAGTGTGGGGGAGGGGGGACAACCAGTATTATCAACTATAAAAAAAATACCAAGAATTAGAAAGTAATAAAAAAATAAAAAAGTTCATTAGATGTTTTTTTAATTTTTTCTATTTTGGGCATATACTATACATGTAGTAGGTATATTTTCTATAGGGTTCTGTCCTCGAGGAATCTACTTGTATTTCATGGTAATTAACGTTTAACAGATACAAAATTTTTCCTAACAAGTACAATTGAATAGGAAATTTAATCAAATAATAACATATTTTTTTTTCATCAAAGTATACATTTGATATTTTGTTTAAGGCACCTGGCCCCGTTCAAGTTCAAGATCATTTTATTCACTCAAACCATTTCAGGTACATGAGGACAATGAAGAATATTTGCAACATATTCATTCAGGTCAGAGGACAAGTATATGATATACATAATCAGAAATGAAAAGGAAAAGAAAAACACATATGAAACATGTAATAATGAAATAAGTGAGGGATAGAAAAATCATGGAGGAATGACTAACTAAAATCATATATTTTCAATATAAACGCACTTAGTTTTCTAAGTGTCTTAGCAACTTCTTCTTCTTCTTCTTCCATCATTTGAGAAAATATAAGAATACAAACAGGTATTTGATTGCATACTCTCAACAAATTCAAAAATAATTTGTAATTTTAATCTACTTGTAAATTGGTTAGGTTTCATTAATTTAGTAAGTTTTTGAGTTAACCAAACACCGTCATTCCTAGGAATATTTTTAATTTTACATTACATACTTTAAACTACTGTGTTACGTAACATTCATATATTGATAAAGTCAGACCTCACATTATAAATCATCAGCTCAAATGGAGATGCCACCAATTTAGGTACCCCACCGATATAGGACCCTCCACGATAAATATTGGCAAAATTATTCGGGGGAGGGTACTATCCCCCCCCCCCCCCCCAGAAAGTATGAGTCGTTACTGCAGCCAAAACTTTGCTAGTTTGCAGTACAAAGTGGTAAAAATTTAATACTGACTATAAACATGATAAAAGACTGTGTAGCGGTCAGTATACATGTATAGGGAACTTGTACTGCCTCGCCAGTGAGCTAGCTTTTCTGGTGATGCGGTAGAGTCTCCCTCCAGGCAAGTTGAGCAACGGCGAGCCTGTTTAACCCTTGGATGGGTGACCGCTTCTTCACGTTACAAAGTTGGTGGCAGCGTAGTGACTGGTGTCCTGCTTCAGGAAGTCTTAGAGCTAGGACTTAGTGTCCATACACAGACTTCGTGTCTGTGGACGGCAGAGGTTGCCGTATCTGAAGTCAGGTTCCAATCTGCTTAGAAAGCTCTAAGACTAGGACTCAAGTTAAGCAACGGCGAGCCTGTTTAACCCTTGGATGGGTGACCGCTTCACGTTACAACTGGATTCATATTTATTCAAATTGGGGGGCGGGGGGCTATCAAATTTTGCCAAAATTATTTTCAAAACATTATTAATAAAATTGTTTAAGGCTGTGTAAATTAATATTTGATACTTTTTCTGAATAACCATAATGGTGTTATTAATACATGTACCATTGCAGACAGAGATAAATTGTTTTTTTTATTGTTATATGTATCCACTGAAAACAGTTGGGGGAGGGGCGTGTCAGTCAATCAAGGTCAGGATATTAAATATACGAGTATATCTAGTACCCAATCGTTTAACCCTATCCACCTCTCCACAATTTACATACTAATATTGAAATGGATAAAATAGTGAAAAATGAAAAGGGTTCTAATTGCTAAAACGAGGAAAGAAAAACGGAACGGAAAACGTATTATATTATTCAAATATTTCAGATTAAATCACCTTAAATGAACAAATTTATAAACAATATGTATTTTAGAAATTCAATCCCCCATTATCTAAATAAAGTTGATTTATTCATGTTCATAAAATCTCTTATTCACAAAAATTGCAGTCAAAGCAGTGACGTAGAAACGATTTTGAAAGGGTCCGGGGGGGGGGTTAAAATTAAACTTACCTGAAAAGAATTTGCCAAGCGAAAAAAGAAGACAATTGTTTGATTCGGGAAGTGGGATAAGAGTAAACTCCAGCATCTTTCATTTTCTTAACCTCCTTTATGGAGCTTTTTGTATAATATCCCCTGTCAGTATTTTTATAAGATTGTACCAATTTAAAATTGACAGAAAGCAAACAACTAGCTGCAGAACTGTAGCTCTCCGAAAAAAACATATATTGATAGACCGGAGAGCTACAGTGCCACCCATTGAAAAAACTGTATATTTATTGCGCACAAAAAAAATGAGCTGTTTCTCGATTTATTTCTCCGTGTTCTTAAAACTGTCATCTCAAAATTTTACCAACTGTGTGTTCCTAACATATTCTTTCACCGTTTCCACAACAAAACATTCCTTATAATTGTTTCTAATAGCCCTCCTGGACCTGGAATTGAGAAGATATTTCAGTCTAACGCGCTTCGTACAGATGTAAACCACAGGTGCTTGAGGACAGGACCCCCCCCCACCCCCCTTCGATATAGACCCCTAGGCTTTTTCGAATTTTTTCTCATAAAATATCTTTCATTGCCGTATTTGTGATAAGATCTATACCAGCAAATCGAAAAATTACCGAAAACAAACGTTCTATTAAATCTACCCAACATTTTTCTATATAAAAATCATATAGAGAGGGTAGATATTTTTATAAAATGTAACTTTAAACAAATTTTCTAAATTGATAGGATAGATTATATCACATTGTATTGTATTGGGGGGGGGGGTCCTGTCCTCCAGCACCTGTGATGTAAACCATGCCGTTAATTGATAAAGGAGTAAGGAGCTTTATTGAAATCTAGCCGTTTTTGCAATTGAGGTAAGAATTTGGAAGAATTAATCTAGAACCAAGCGCATTTTTTATGCGCAATAAAAATACAGGTGGCACTGTAGCCCTGCGGTCTATCAATATATATATTTTTTCGGAGAGCTACAGTTCTGCAGCTAGCAAACAACTTACTGAAGGCTCAAATTTTATATGTTCAAATCTCAAATTTTATATGAATGATACTGAGTCCGTTTGAATTTAAATACTTGTAATTTCCCTTTTATTTATTATAAAGAAACTAACTTACAAAATGTAAGGAACATATATATTCATGATTGTTGAAAAATTGCAAGTAAGCCAATACAATTTATTATGTTTTTTTTTTTCATTCTAAACAATTGGCAAAATGCTAATCCTCATATTGGGGGTAATTTCTGACAATTTAGTTTTATTTAATTTTTAATTTTAATATTTTTCACTCTTAATTATTATTTCAAAGAAAATTTTTACATGTTTCAACATCTAACAACAATTATTTATAATATAAAGTACTATATTTGACTTTGTAACCCACTTGAGTTTGAGCAATTTTTTCGAAAATTGGCAATTTGTAAATCCCCATATCTCAATTATTTATTATTTCCCAAGCTCAATATTTGGCAAAGATAATGTTTAGAGTTATATTTGAACAATAAAATAAAAAAAAATAATTTCAAAGATTGGTCTTGGAAGATTTTGGGCATTAAATTTGTAATACTTTTGGCAATTCTTGAAAATTGGCATCATGCCAATTTTCAAGAGTTGTCTGCCCTTTGATATATTGAATATTTGATTATGATAAATGTCAATTTTGAAAGAACATAGTCTTATGTTATTCAAAATACCTTAATGGAAATGCAAGTTTAATTTTGAGTAAAATAAATCAAATGTGAATTTTACCATTTTTCTTGAATTTTTTAAGTGCATTTGCACTTAAATGTGCAAAAAGGAGGTGGCGCTGCCTACGGCTGCCATGTTGAATGATGGGAATTTTTTTGGTCATTTTTTAATAACATATTATAAAGTCTAACTACCCACCAAATTTCATTAAGATATGACAACCTTTGATTTGGACAGTTCTGCATGGTTTTCTCGCGGACTGGCTCTTAAATAGTTTATCCTATGAATAGTGTTTTTGATGCATGTATACGTACATGGATATAATTTTTACTAGGGAAATCATTTTAATGGGACTGGTTTATAGAGGTATCCTTTTACTTTTAAATTGAAATTTAATCAGGACAGAATCTTCGATGAGGGTGACATTTTTGTTGACACCGGCTATATTGTCTGTGTCAAAAAAGCACAAAACAAAACGAGAAAAACAATTAGAGAAGTTGTAAGTACTGCACCAGTGTTATTATAGTACGGGAATGGTAACTGATGTATATGACATGGATTTTAAGGGCAATGCACGATAGACATGTAAAATATATCAAGGAGATGGTTGCATGCAGAGTTCATGTGTATTCGTAAGGTGTAAGAGCACAGCTGATTAGCAAAGATATCGTAGTAAAATACACTTACATTATATATTGATAACTGCAGTACTGCTCTTTTGCTGGAAGAGTAAAGAAGGTTTGCCAACTTTTTTGTCAATGGATGTAATTAAATGAGTACATATTGGAATCCTAGTAAATATTTGTTTCTTAATTAGTCATATAATTCACCAAAACATAGCATTTGCCCTGCAGAAGAGCAGTATTGCTGTAATGTGAAGTTTACTTAATGGAAGTTGGAAATATTTTATGAGTTTGTGATAGATGTTGCTGTGGTATCATTTGTTTTTATGAAGATGTTAATACACACATGGAAAAGGTGTTGATGCAGTAGAAGAATTTTACAGTAATAATTAAATTGATGGACTAAATTTCATAGAATTAAATGAATGAATAAATTAAATTCATTATTTTGTACATTGTACATATCAAGCTAGAATTAATGAAGAAGTCTATATAAATAAAAAAAAAAAGAATCCTTTTTATTATATGATTGAATAATTTCCATCTCTCTGATTGGCTGACATCCAACTATGTTAGAAAAATACTACGTTGTATTAACCTGCACGTGACGTTCCAGGTCAATACAAGGATTTATTTCCTCCACATTGATCTAAAAATAGATTGGGAAATTCCAAATTGATACAAATTGTTTTGGAAAGCTATTTAAACGACTCTGTTTTTTTTTCATGTGAACAAAACATAAGCTAATATATATTTTAGGGTGAGGGTGGTAAGAGGGGATGCAGGGACCCCCTCCAACACTTTTACTGAACAACAATTTTCTTTTACTTTTTGGCAGTCAGTTTTCCCTGATAATATTCCTTCCTTTCAAAATCTATCCTATAAAAAAAGACTGACATTGTATATTTCTTTCATGGTAACTAAAATTGATATAAAAAAAAAACATTTCAAATTGATACGACTGGTAAGGTTTATTCACATTTTAAATCTGCTTCTCTCTTGCATTTGGCTAGGACTTCATTAAATTCAAACAAGTAATGAGCTGTAATATATCATTTTTTCAGTGAATCATATAATAAAACAATTATTGCTGTTTTTCAATCAATACAATGATTTAGCAATCTTCAAAGTACATTATGCACCTCGCCCTTCGGGCTCTGTGAATATTGTACTCCTCAGATGGCTATATCATTGTATTGACCTCAAAAAACAGCAATAATTGTATAGTATCAAAATGTATTTATTCAAGGTGAGAGAACAGCTCGTTCACCTGACAGTCAATCAATTTGTTATTCCTTTTATTTTACAGGAAGGCTATATCTATTGATAACAAGCTTGAAAACCGGCTCACAATGAAAGACTTGGCCAAACTTCAGAAAGCTTTCATGGTAAGTAACCAAGTGAATAATAGGTAGTGTTGTAAAATCGGACAAATTTTACTATCGATTATCAAATTGAATCGGAAGAACACAATCGATTATATAATCAATATTTTGAAGTATTAAAAAAGGTTAACTTTATTCATTAAAATTTTGACAGCACGAGTAGAATTACATGACATGTGACCGCAAACTTCAATTTACCTTTATCTGCATACTACTTTTTACACAATTTACAAATAACCGTGTCCATCTGTAAATTATTTTTGCATGGAGGCCCATCCCCCTTTCTCCGAAAGCCAAAAAAACTCCAAACTTTAGATTGTGTTACACCAGGATATGGATATAATTCGGCGTCAACCTCTTCACCATCCACGTTCGCCATTTTGTTTACCGCCGATTAGAGAGATGTTCCTTTGGTGAATATAAAAGTTAAACCTGCTCGGCTTGAAAAATACCGCTTGAAAATATAGCGATCTATCGATGATAATATTTACAATCAATTGTCGCCGATCTGGGCCTTTAAACGACGATTTTTCGATAGTCGGCTACTATCATAACAACACTAATAATAGGCCTTTTCTGATTGATCTGTTAAATCAAATATGATCATCCTCTGATTGGCCATTTATATAAAAGCTCATCATGTTCAGGTTTGATGATGAATGTGTTTTGTAAATCTACTAAGTGAAGCTTTTCAAAGTATCTGAAAAAAGAATTACTCTACAGTTTATTAGGTCGATGGAATTCAGATGTTGGTGAAACAAAAATTGCATTGTTCTAGATTTTCAGAATTTCTCATATTTTTGGTAATACAGAACCAATGAGAATTTTGTGTGGTGATTTTGGTAAATAATTACATTTGTTATGTGAAATTTTATTGATTGAACATAATTTTTAATCCCATTTAGCGCAATTCCTTATTGGAACTTCTAGATGAGCGGCCATTTTATTTGGTATTATTCCACTAAAGAAATGAATAAAATAGTGTTTAACTGTAGATTTTGAATTTGTTATAAAACTAAAAATCTTATATTTTAGTTTCAGTAGCATGGATAGGTGGATCTGTTAAATGCATCAATTTGATACTGTGAAATCACATTTTTTATGGGGGCAAATTTTCCAGATGTGAGAAAGCAATATTGGTTCCTGGAGATTTGATGGTCAACATGGAATAAGTGTGCTGTTGTTTATATTTTGAGATTTAACATTTCTTGGCAGAAATAGTTACCATGAAAACAGCAAAATAAAATCCTCTTGAAAATTTGTGATTTTACAGTAATTCATATATTTTAGTTATAATAATATGAATTTTATTTTGATCAGTCTCAGGCCCTTGTTTTTGGTATTGGCTTATCCCATAGTGGTAGGGCTTAAATGCATATTATAATAACATGTATTAATAATGAAAATGATAGATTATGAAATACTGTGGTGTATGGAAGAAGGTGAAATTTTCAGCTGGTACATTTCTATTTAGTTATTTATCTGACCTAATTTTTAAGCCATTACTTACAGAAAGACACACTGTTTGAAATTCTCCAAGACTTTCCTGTTATTGGGGTATGCATTGATTTTAGTAATGGTAATATTGGATGATAATAATTTGCACATTTAGTTTTAATTTAAGAATCACAGTTACACAATTATTGGTGCTCTGGTATAGGAAAAGATAAACAAGAGGTTAAAGGTGGCAGAATTTTAGTTAGGGTATTTCCCCATATGATTTTGAATACAGTGAAGCCTTGGTAGACCCTAATAGTACACCTTTAATCTGTATGCTGATAATCCTGAAAAAAAAGAAAAAAAAAACATTTAAAAGTTAAAGAGTCCAGAATTTTTTTTTCTTATACAGTAATATTTTGTTTCATAAATCTGATCACTTATTTGATATAGACAATTTGCAAGGAAATGCAAGCATACAGAGTTACAAGGCTTGATTTTATGTGATTATGTCATACGAGGGCCATTCAAAAATTACGCGGACTTGTCGCACAGAAATAATATTTGACGACATAATCGGGCAAAATGTCACACATAATATAAAAGAATCTTTACTTATATGGTCTTCAAAATTTCAAATCAAAATGTTGTAAATTGGTATCAATTTTGAGTGATTTTTCAGGATATATCATTAAGTCATAGAGCAGCAAAATCTTCGACGTCACAGGCATTATAAAAAAAATATGTGACTGAGTTTTCATTTTCTCAACATTTTCCCAAGAGTACCTGTACAGTTTGAGTTACCTTATCTACTCAACATCCGAACAACATTTCTTGTCAAGCTAAAATCTATTAAGCAAGTAAAGAATATTCTTCTTTTGTTTTAAAACCAAAAACGGCAGGTATTTATCAGATATAGTGTGATATTAGTGACTCTCAATCACGTTATTTACAGTCCGGATAAAGTTTTTGTCGATAATCTTCTTCCCGTCCTCTCGTATAGCCTTTTTTTTACAGAGGTCTAACAATCTAAAATTTCAATTTGCTATTTGTGGACGAATGTCACGAATACCCTAGTTTACTACATGTTTTATTATGCATATTTTGGATCTATGTTGGCGATATCTCGAGCATTACACATAATTTAACGAAAGTGTGGTGCGCCGTCGATTCAGGAGACGTCATTTTCACAGTCGTTTTCACGGTAATCGCATCAGAGAAAAATCACATTTATTTCTGTTAGTACTTCAAATATCACGCCAGAAATTTAAATACATAATAATAGAACAATTTAGATATACATTTGAGAAAATTGTCGAAAAATATCTCGAACTATAGAAAGTAGATGAGTTAAATTTTGGATTCCGCATGCTTTTGCTTCAGATTTTTTGTCGTGCTCCGTACCTCTCCATCAGCGATATCGACATACCGATAATCTTAGTAGATTTTTTTTAAAATACAGATATTTTGCCCAAAATTTATTGGAATCTTTAAGATACATATTTCTGTGAAATTTCATAACTATATGACGTCTGTAAGTGTAAATAATAGCACAGTCCGCGTAATTTTTGAACGGCCCTCGTATGTATCAATTAATAAGTCTAGCATAGGTACTGAGTAATAAGTGGCTTGGACTTTGCACATGGTCAGGGAGCACTCATCAAAATGTGATATCATATTAAAAAAAATATTTAAAATTAAATGAAATTATAAATAATTCCTATACATGTCATTATGAATTATCACATTTATGCAAATGTAACTTGAAATCCAGAAGGTTCATATATATAACTATAATTTAAAAGTAAGTCTACGTGTATACTGATAAAGTTCAATTCTTGAGTGAACATTATTTACAGCTTTATGAACGTTGATTCTTGTTTTAGACAGAGAACATAAGGCGCGCCCTAGACTGGGACCCTGTCATTGAGGGTGGGGGATTTCTGTACCGACTGGTAAACACCTGTATATAGACATACCTATATATAGGGGCTGGGGATAAGTGGTACATCTGCACTAAGGAATAACGGGGATGAAATATTTTTGGTGTTTTTGATTATGATTATATTAGGCCAGATAAAATTAATCTTTAGATTCTCATCCCCGCCCGCCCCTCTCAAAATGTCCCGCCCCGGCGTTTTTTATTTTGATTTTTGGATATTAATAAAGGCATTTTCATATATTTTTATTCAGTAAGAATTTAGGTGAAGTTTAAGAGTTATCTCCCGTCTGTATTAAAAGTCGCGTGTCGCTATTCATAGCAAAAGAGCCATGTGAAGAATGTAGAAAAATCGGCAATAAAAGTTTAGATATGTAAGGAAAAGATTATTTGTCAGTATAGAGAAGGCAGAGAAAATATAATAGCATAAACACATCTAGATACCATTACTGCCATTTATGAGTAAGTTTTTAAAGATTTTTTAAAACTAAGTATAAAAAATAGACATGCAAAATGACACCTGGTCAAGTTTAAACGATCTCCAACTGTGTGTGATTTAGATTTGAAAAAAAATAATAAAACATGGTAGGCAGGCTTTAGAGAATGTTTAGTGCTAAGAAAATGTTAAATATCAAACCTGTTCAGGCCTCAGTTTTTTTGGTAGGATATTTTATCAAACCTGTTCAGGCCTCAGTTTTTTTGGTAGGATATTTTATTGGAATATTTTATAGATTTTGTAAATATGACCTATTTTATTGTCGAACATGTCAAGTCTCAAGAACAACCCAATTTTTTAGGAAGGTGGGAAACTATGATATTTTACAGAAAACAGAGGGATTTGTAGGTAAAACTAAAGGGTCTTTAGGGAAAGGCCGATGAGAAGTCATGCATACAAAATTTATTGATATCAGAACCCCACCTCATTTCGTTTTGCGTGTGCCGTACGCATACGTGTACTTGATAATTTGTTAATTAACAATAAATATCTAATAATTTAAGCAAGAATTTTCTTTAAAATATTTAAAAGAATATGAAAAAAAAAATCTATTCATATTGGCATTAACATAATGAAAAAATGTGTACGGAAAGTCCATGTTTTGGTAATACTTACAATTTAACAATTATAAAAAATAAAAAATAAAATCCGCCCACCCGCCCCAATTTTTTAGCAAATTAGGATGAGAATCTAAAGATTAATTTTACCTGGCCTTAGATTTACATATTTAGTTTCTTCTAGGTGAAGGTTTGCTTTATGCAATGAATGGTGAGAAAACACTTGGTGTCT